>NC_060235.2:11126811-11386811 GCF_021155775.2 Neodiprion pinetum
TGGGGCAAGAGAAAACTACAGTGTAGGAAAAGTATTATAAAAGTATACCTATAAGTATAAAAGCAAAATAAAATAAAATAAAATATGATATAATATACAATAAAATAAAATAAAATAAGATAAAATTAAATAAAATAAAATGTAATAGAAATATATGAAATGATAAAATTTTGATAGATTAAAGTGAAGTGAGTAGATTAAATGAAAAACTCAATCAAATAGGCAAGATAAAATAAAACAAAAATAAACCAGCACTACGCAATACTATTACTTCAGATAATTTAATGATAGATTGGCTTTCAGTGACTCATGAATATAACACACAACACCTCTACATCCCTTTCCTATTCTATCATGACTGTTTAGAGAGATGGCAAAAAGATATGGATCATCGACGTGGGATCCGCGAATAAGTGACGAGAACGAGTGTGAATGAAACGAAAGTGATGTTGAGATGGAGAGAGATGATGATTAATAGTAACCGAGAATTTTTATTGGTTTTGATGCGGCGATACAGACCGTATCGCAAGAGAACGTTACAGAGAGTGAAAATTTTACAGAGCGAGAGAACACATAGATTATACACATACATGATTTCGAGATAGTAGACAATACATGAGATACAGCTGATGGGTTTTGAGTCGCGACACGGGCAAGCGGCGAGATTTGACGCAGAGACGGCAAGTAAACATTGCACGCGAGTGTGCGTACATGTGCGAGGACGATTTTGAGTGTCGCGAGACACACATTTAACTATTCGATACCTTGCCGAAACATACCGCCCGCTTCGCTATCGGTAACGATCGCGAAATTAGATTATGCCGCCCGCCGTGCGTTATTTATTCTTAGAGTCAATAATTGTCTTAAGAGGACACTGGAAGCACACACAATTTTACGATTGGACGTTTTAACACGGAGGATTTCGTTTTAACGGTCACAACGCGAACGAGACCGTCGGTTCCCGGATGCACTTCGATCACTCTCGCGAGGGGCCACACAGATGCAGGTAGATTTTCTTTTTTTACGAGAACGATGGATCCGATTTTGATGTTCCCGTGATGAGTCTGCCATTTCGAGAGGTTTTGGAAGGACTGAAGATACTCCGTACTCCACCGTTTCCAAAATGCTCCAGCATTTGACGCGAGTGTTGCCAATGCGATAGCCGTTGAACTGGCACCTCGATGAGTGACGGCTCAGGAATTGTGTTCAATGCTGAGCCGACGAGAAAGTGTCCTGGAGTCAAGGCACTTGGATCCCGTGGATCGTCCGAGATAGCGCAAAGAGGTCGAGAATTAGGCGTGGCTTCTACTTGCGTGAGGAACGTCGAGAATTGCTCGAACGTTTGAGTAGCTTCTCCGATGACTCGTTTGAGGTGAAATTTGACTGATTTCACTCCGGCTTCCCATTTTCCACCGAAATGAGGCGCGGAGGGAGGATTGAACCGCCACTGGGTTCCGTGTGATGCGAGGGTGTTTGCGATTTCTGCGAACTCCTTTGACGATGCAGCGAGAAGACGGCGAAGTTCTGAGTCTGCGCCGACGAGATTCGTTCCACAATCGCTTGCAATTGAGGCACAAATTCCTCGTCGAGATGTGAAGCGTTTGTACGCCGCGATGAATGCCTCCGTCGTGTAGTCCGAAACTAGCTCGAGATGCACAGCCGAGGTCGTGAAGCAGATGAAGATAACGATATATCCCTTGCATGATTTCGCTCCTCTTCCGCGGGAGGCTCGAATCGAGAATGGACCAGCGAAGTCAACGCCAGAGTGAAGAAACAGCCTTGATTGCGTGACTCGAGACTGAGGGAGTTGGCCCATCTGTTGGCTGCTGAGGGTGGCGCGATGACGCGCACAAGGAATGCAACGATGTATGAACATGCGGATCGGTACTCTTCCTCCCAGGATCCAGTACCGCTGTCGGATTGTAGCGAGAGTGAGTTGCGGACCTCCGTGGAGCGTCAACCGATGATGATGATCGATGATCAATGTGGAGAACGATGATTCGCGAGGCAAGATGAACGGGTGCTTTCCGTCATACGAAAGCAATGAGTGATTCAGTCGACTACTGACTCTGAGGAATCCGTTCCAATCGATGAACGGCGTGAGTCGCGATAGTGGATGACTTCGAGTGAGACTTGAGCTTGTCTCGATTATGGCGAATTTCTTCTGCAAAGTACGCCTGCTGGGTCACCTTGGTCCAAAACAGTTGGGCGTCGCTCAATTCGAGAGTAGAGATCGGTCCGACAGTGATAGACGTGTTTACGTGATTCGATGTCGTCTTCTCGAGGAACCGATTTGCTGCGCGTTTACACAATGATGTGACTTTGAGGAGAGTCGATGGTTTTGAGTAGCGATCGACTAGATCCCAGATTTGTAGCGGCTTAGCTGTTGCGATGTGCGTCGACAGCCCTTTTCTTTCCTCGAGATGAATGTTTTCTTCCGGTCGCGGAGATAAGGATGGCCAATTGACAGAAGGCTTCGAGAGCCAGGATGGTCCGAAGGTCCAAAGTTCTGATTTTTGAAGTTGCTCCGGAGATGTACCACGAGACGCAAGATCAGCGGGGTTTTCAAAACCCGAAATGTGATACCAACGAGCGCGCGCGAACTCTTGGATTTCCGTTGCGCGATTACGAACGAATTCCTTCCACCGCGATGGGTGGCTTTTGATGAACGCGAGCGCGACTGTGGAATCCGTCCACAGATAAACCGGGGTGTTTTCGGAATTGAGAGTCTTTTTCACATGACACATCAACCGGACGAGAAGATTCGCAGCGCAGAGTTCGAGACGAGGAATTGTCACCTTCTTTAGCGGCGCTACTTTAGTTTTCGCGCACACTAGTGAAACGCGCACTTCGTGAGTGTTGATATACGTTCGCGCGTAGATCACTGCGCCTAATGCACTTTGAGAGGCGTCCGCGAAACCGTGGATCTCTATTCCGAGAGATGCTGAACTTGACCCGATCCATCGTGGGATGGTGATAGCTGAGATGCCTTAAAGATCTTGTAGAAACTCGATCCATCGCGAGGACAATGAAGCTGAGAGCGGCTCGTCCCAGTCGAAACCGAGTGCCCACAATTCCTGCATAAAGATTTTGGCTCTGATCGTGATCGGCGAAAGCCATCCGAGAGGATCAAAGAGCTGCGCGGTTTGTGAGAGAACTTTTCGTTTCGTGAAATTGTCCCGAGTTTGATGAATTTGCGGAGAGAACGCAAACGCGTCGATGTCTGGTCTCAACGCAAGACCTAGAGCCCGGAAGAATGGACTTTGATCGAGATTCAGATGCATCGCGATCTCTTGATGGTTTCGAGAAATGTCAACGAGAGTTTCTGGGTGGCTTGAAGTCCACTTTTGAAGTTCAAAGCCGCCCGCCTTGAGCAATTGATTGAGTTCGTTGATTTTCTCGCGACCTTGATCAACGTCTTCTGCTCCTGAGAGGATGTCGTCGACGTACGTGTTCTCGAGAATGACGTGGCTCGCGAAGGGATACTGCTTACCTTCGTCCTGAACGAGTTGATGAAGAACACGGATCGCGAGATACGGAGCGCTTGCAAGACCATACGTTACTGTAGTCAGTTGATATTCTTCAATCGGTAGCTCTGGTTCTTCCCTCCAGAGGATTCGCTGAAAATCTTGGTCATCATTGTGGACCAAAATTTGTCCATCTTGACGATGTCTGATGAGAACGCGACTGGATATTGTCGCCAGCGTAAGAGAACGTCCGCGAGGTCGGTTTGCACTTTTGGACCGACGAGAAGATTGTCATTGAGAGAGAGTCCGAGGTTGGTTCTTTGAGACCCGTTGAACACGACACGCAACTTTGTTGTTGAACTGCTGTCGCGAACTACACCGTGATGGGGAAGATAAAACACGCGGGAATTGTCTTCAGGTGTATTGATAGCGCGACGCATGTGCCCGAGTTCACGATATTCACGAAGGAAGCTCGAGTAAGCCTCCTTGAGTTTCGCGTCGCTACCGAACCGTTTCTCCAAACGAAGGAGCATTTGATGCGCGGGATTCCGCGAGTTGCCGAGCTCTACCGAATTGTCTTTGAGCGGCAGCCGAACAACGTAACGACCGGACGCAGTTCGAGAAACCGTTTCGCGAAAGTGTTGCTCACAACGCTCTTCTTCGGACGTTAGTGCCAAAGGTTTCGACACTTCTTCCTGCTTCCAAAACTGCTGCACGAGATCGAGCAGTTCGTGATCGAGGGAGCATTGGAAGCCTTGGACTGCGCTATACGAGGGGCTTGCTGCTTTCGCTGAAACGCAGCCGGAGAGGACCCAACCGAACTGAGTTTCTTGCGCGATTGGTGTTCCTGGTGCTCCTCTTCGAACTCCTTGACCAATGATGTTGCTGTAGATGTCAGCTCCGAGAATTACGTCGATTTGACTGGGATGTGCAAAGCTTGGATCCGCGAGGTTGAGTCCTCGTAGATGAGGCCAGTCTTCGATGAGAAGTCGAAATGAGGGTAGATACGATGTGAGTCGTGGAAGCACGAGTGCCTCCACCTGACATGAGAACGAGGTGTGAGCACGAGATTGGAGTTGCAATGTCGCGATGCCGCGAGTCACTGCCGATTGATGAGCTCCGACGCCAATGATCGGTATCGTTGCTTGATGCCGACGTAGTCGCAATTGTTGCGCTAGCGACTCCGTGACGAATGAACTTTCGGATCCTTGATCGAGTAGAGCGCGAGCGATGATTCTTCCTCCAGTCTCCGGATTCGAAGCGATCAATTGCACTGTGGCGAGAAGAACTGGAGAGCGCTTGATCATTGTAGGCTGAGCTGAGTGGTTGCTCACCTGAGAGGCGCTGTTCGAGATCGGTGCGTCCCGCACTGCAGGTTGCGCTACTGCGGCCTGTCCTTGAGATGTGCCGCTGTTGGCAGCTGTCGAGATTGAAGAAGAGTTTCGATGCAGCAAGGAATGATGTCGACCGTTGCACACGCGACACGTTTTGTTGGATCGACAGTCCTTCTGCTGATGTGGACCGAGACAATTGAAGCAAAGCTTTTTCGCAGAAACCACTTCCCTTCTTTGATCCAGAGATTTGTCGCGAAAGGTCGAACAGAACGCGATGTAGTGGTTGCCTTTGCAACAAGCACACGACTGTTCCTTTGATTGCGCTGTATGTGACCTTGTCGTCTGAAGATTTGACCTTCCTTGCGATGAGTGCGGTTTCGACGTCGCGATTTGATTATGAGCATGAGCTTGCTCCACGGCTTCGAGGGTGTGGATGCGACCGATGAGAAACGCCTTGAGCTCCGCAAACGTGGGGGGCTTGAGTTTCTCGCTAACACTTTTCTCCCACTCTTCGAGAGATGCTGGGTCGAGCTTGCGAATCGTCATGTGCACGATGATGTGATCCCCTAATTTCTCGGGACTATCGAGAAGTTCGAGTGCGCCAAGAGCTTCGCAAGCGTTGCTGTGCAAGCTCTTCAGTTCTGATGACGACTTTTTCGTGACACGAGGAATCGCGAAAAGTGTCGCGAGATGAGAATCCGTCAAAAGTCTCATGTTTTCGTACCGTGAGACGAGAGTTTCCCAGGCTCGAGGGAAGTTTTCAGCGGTAAGAGCGATGTTTTCAATGAGTTGTGACGGTTCATCGGTAAGACTTGTTTTTAGGTAGTGCAGTTTTTCCACTTCCGAGAGTTGCGAATTTTCGCGAACGATTGATGTGAAGAGGTCGTGGAAAGACTTCCAGTCTGAGTAATTGCCCGAGAACGTAGGCAATTCGATGCGTGGTAGCCGTTTTGAGGCTCCATCAGTTGTGAGTTGGGGGGCTACGGCTGTTGGCACGATCGGTGCCGATAGAGTCTTGAGAGTTCCGAGTAGATCGAGCATCTCTCCCTTCGCGTTTAAGTATTGCTCTTCGCACTGTCCGTAATAGTCTTTCGCGAAATACGAAAGTCCGTTGATAGCGTCGAGTTGATCACCTTTTGCTGCGATTCTAATTTGATCGACTGTCTCGTGCATGTCTTGGAACTTCAGCCAATTTGAATTTAAAGCATCTAATCGCGATTGCACTTGCCCGAGGGTTGTTTTTGCTTCACCGAGCTTGCGCAAGTTTTCGAGAGTGCGACAGATGCGCCTGAAGAGATCGGTTTGACGTTCAATGTATTCGTCGATCGTCATCTTGACAAACGAGAAAGTGTAACTCACGCGACGAACAGAGTTTTCACGAACGAGATACGCACACAGTGATAATAGGGCGTCGCGATACACACTTCGAGAGATCGGTGTTGTTGACGCTCAGATCTTAGTCACGGTCACTACAGAGGACACCGCACGTTTGAATTTAACGGACGCGACTGATTTTGATGACGGTTTTTACCGATAACGATATTGTTCACTTTGATTACGTGAACTTTCGCAACTTGATGCACACGCGATAGTTCCGTTTCACTCACTGGCTAATTCGTTTTCCCGTAAGTCGCAACGATTCGAAAGATTCGACTCGATTTGCGAATGATCCGATTCGATTCGCGACTGATCCGGCTCGAAGGACCAAAAAATGTTTAGAGAGATGGCAAAAAGATATGGATCATCGACGTGGGATCCGCGAATAAGTGACGAGAACGAGTGTGAATGAAACGAAAGTGATGTTGAGATGGAGAGAGATGATGATTAATAGTAACCGAGAATTTTTATTGGTTTTGATGCGGCGATAAAGACCGTATCGCAAGAGAACGTTACAGAGAGTGAAGATTTTACAGAGCGAGAGAACACATAGATTATACACATACATGATTTCGAGATAGTAGACAATACATGAGATACAGCTGATGGGTTTTGAGTCGCGACACGGGCAAGCGGCGAGATTTGACGCAGAGACGGCAAGTAAACATTGCACGCGAGTGTGCGTACATGTGCGAGGACGATTTTGAGTGTCGCGAGACACACATTTAACTATTCGATACTTTGCCGAAACAATGACGAATAATAAAATAGTTCGGAATCTTGACAAGATCATTAGAAATTTCAGGCTTCAGCCATGCTTCAGACATGGAAATAAAATAATAAAAATGTTCGCTAAGATATGATTCGATATAATCTATATGGACCAATAACAAGTTTGCATTAAATTGACAGATTTTAAAGTACATAGAACTATCGTGCAATGTCACTGCTTTTCGAGAGTTCTGTACATGATTTAATCAACCTAACTTGTCAAGATCAGCCTCCGAGGTAATACGAATAAGCTGAGATCCGTCTTGCTTTCGTGCGTAGATTTGACCCTCCCTAGACCATACATATTTGCAATTTTTGTCAGACGCGATCTTCTTAGTTTTGCGCAACAAATTATACGTGTTAGGGTGAAGAAACTCGTTGACAAAAATATTACCGAGTTTATCACACGCAAAAACAACTCTAACCGCTAATGTGCCGTGCGAACGCTTTTTCCTTATAATATGGCTGCTAATCTGAGAGGATCCAAAGAAAACGATAAATGATTTTGATGCCTCTCTGGTGTTATCCTGCTCAGGATTTTGGCTCGACGGAGATCTGCGGGTGATTAAGCGAATGTCGAGTATGTCGGAAGCAAGTTCAGGGACACCGAGTACAGTCAGAACCTTAGTAACAACTTCTAACGGATTATCAGTAACCGTAAATGGTATACCAGCAATGGTGATCTGGGCAGAGGAGTTGACAGGTGTATTGGCTAATGAATCTCGTAAAGAATCAATTTCCCTAGTTAGTAACACGTTGCTGGCCTCTAATTGTGCTATTCTTTCACCTTGATCACTCACTGTTTTGACAATATTTTCAATGGTATTAAGTTTAGATGCTATATTAGAATTAAATGTATTCTGACAGTTAATGAAAGCATTAAGTGTTTCAACATTTTTATTTAGAAGGGCTGCTATCGAGTCTAGAGTTTTGCCCGATTGAGACATGACAGGTGTATCAACAATACAAGTCAACTGCTCTCTGATATTTTGAGAACTACTAGATGGCGTGTTACCAAGATTTTTATAGCAACAAGGACTAGAGTTTCTACTACTCGTATAGTATCTGTAACACCCTGGATGAAAACTTTTTGAGCAGTCTACACACTTGAGTTTTTCACCGGCTACAAGCCGTTTGCACTTAAATCAAGTATCAGACATGCAACCGATTTGGTGTAATGAGAGTAACAAAAATACCAGCTGAGAGAAATGTCACAGAGACGTGGTAGAAGGTCGTGTAGATACTAATACACCGCATAAATCGCACTCACAATAGACACGCACACGCTGAAGCACACAGGAACCAAACATTCACGTGAACAGGTACTTAAAGATTGATTCCAGCTTCGGTGTAATATTTCAGAGAAATTCCCTAGCGGTCGTCCAATGGGAAGAGGAAAGGTAGCGTAGGAGTTGTAAACAGCAAAATCATCCGTCAACTGCCAAGTCGTTCCAGTCAAGAATTATAGGTTATGGAATACCAGTCTTCAGTTAATTGCCTCGTCCCGTAGCTCAAAAGAGAGAGCAACGACGATTTTTAGCTCAAATTTTTGCGAGAGCGACGGGGGAGAAAAAAAACCTGGAAGCAGAGCCCGAAAACGGGCAGGAAACAGCAGAAAATGGCCAGAACAGGAGGGTAACAGAAAGTGGACTAGACAGGTACTCACCACCAATCCAAGAGAGAGAGAGAGAGAGAGAGAGAGAGAGAGAGAGAGAGAGAGAGATAGAGAGAGAGAGAGAGAGAGAGAGAGAGAGAGAGAGAGAGAGAGAGAGAGAGAGAGAGAGAGAGAGAGAGAGAGAGAGAGAGAGAGAGAGAGAGAGAGAGAGAGAGAGAGAGAGAGAGAGAGAGAGAGAGAGAGAGAGAGAGAGAGAGAGAGAGAGAGAGAGAGAGAGCAACCATAGGCGCACACACACACACACACACACACACACACATATATATATATATATTGTGACGTGGATTTTTCCGCCCCTCGGTCACTCGGAGAAGATAACCGAGAACTTACCACGTGCACAATAATTCGGCGTCCACGATGTCCCCTGAACCTGAAATAATACCGCGAAATTTGTTGGGCGCCTGGCGTGATCAACACGCCTCGAAATCGGTAATACGATATACCGCGACCATATGCTCGGTAGCTCAGTACCGCCGCGAGGGGAGGGGTAATTTTTGTGTAGAGAGAGATACGCCATACGTACGCCGATAAGTTATTTCACAAAGCAGCAATAAAATTAAACAATATATTTCAAAATAGCGATAATACAAAAAAAAAATTAAAATAATAACAATACTGCGAAAGTTTGTCCTCGCGATCCCAAACGCAAACGCTTAGCTTAAAAAAAAAAGGAACGAGCAAACAAAATAATCAATCAAAAAAAAAAAATGAACGGATCCCGAAGACCTCTACGGCCTACGTGCGCTAGTCGCTATACTAATCGTGACCGCTAATTAACACACAAAAAGAAACCAAAAGCAGAATAGGACCCGACGCGCTGCTCGCGATCGTCCTCTACAGAATGGTGCTAATCGCCAACTTAATACTAACGGATTATGCAAAAAAAAAAACTAAACGGAAACAAGGCTCGTCGCGTCACCCGCGACTGGCCGACGCGGTCCGCGATTGGCAATAAATTAATCAAACGAAAAGGAGATGAAATTTCTTATGCCTACGGGCGCTAGTCGCCAACTTATTACTACCGAATTATACCACAAACCAAACGGAAACGAGGGTCGTCGCGGCACCCGCGACCCTCCTCTATGGAAGAATATTTTTACTAGCGTGCACCCGAGCTCCACTTTCTCTGCGAATGCGGGACGCGGTCGCGAATTCGAATGCTCCCCGTGAGACTGCTCGCGACCTACACGAGAACTGAGGCTGTATCGGATGAAGTAAAATGACCCCGTGTAACGGACTTCAGTCACTCTCAAACTCGAGGCAATAATGTCTCGGCTCAACCCGTGACTCAACTCGATCTCCTCGATCACCCGAAATTAACGCTACTTCCTTGCGCGCAACTCAGGCTACGGTCACCAAGCAGATGTATCGGCTAAAGAATCTCGAATACAGTCGCTAACGCCAATCCTCACTGGCTATCCGTCCTCGGCAAGCCTTTACTAATGATCTCTCGAGATTCTCTCGCAAGAAGGTTAACAGCGCTTACCGCTCCACATCCACGCGATGAACTCGCCCACTCCCTCGTGATCTTTCCCAGACATCTCGACTCGCAACCACTCTACTCTTCGAAAACTCTCGAAACAAAACGCACGATCACTGTTTACTATAGCTCCCGCTAACCGCCAGAACTAGAGTGATCTCGGATGGTCGCAACGCCGATCTCGTCACGCTAATCCTTCGTGACGTCATCACCCTAAGAATGCGCAACAATCGATCGGTCATCGATTTTTGGGGATTGCGCAACTTGCCGCGCACCTGTCGTCGCTACGCGGCGCAGAACTTAAGGCTAGATCGCGATGTCGTCTCCCGCGCAGCTCTACGGAGTCCTGGGGTTGGGCGGCGTGGTGCTCCCTCGACGCTAGCTGGTCTCTCGCGGGTGCCTCGGTTGGGCGTAGGCGGGGTGAGCGGAGAGGCTGCGGCGCGCCGACCGCCAGCGGGAATCGCACCCGCCTTGGATTCCCGCGCTGCAGGGATTTGCGTTGCCTCCCCCTCCGCAGCCACGGTGTCCTTTCCGCGAGATCTCCGCGGTTTCGCCTTGCCTCGAAAGATCTTCGGCGTCGGGGTTGGTCACTGGGGGGTGGCCGGTGCACTCAAAAAAAAATAAAAAAAACAAAAGCCTGTAATATCGTGGTCGCAATGCGCTATTTCGTCCCTGTCGAAGCTCGGGTGCGTGACTCCAGTTCTGGCGCTCTCTAGGATTATTTCGCGACTCGATTTTCTGAACCCTGATTCCGGGATCTCGCCCAGGGTTCAGGGAGTCTCTTGTAACGGGCAGGCCTAACCGAACTGCCACGTTACAATATATATATATATATATATATATATATATATATATATATATATATATATATATATATATATATATATATATATATATGTCAGAAACACACAAATAACGTGTGTTAACAAGACGCAATAAATATCTCACTGACGGCCGCAGTGACACAGCGTACAGAATTTATTAAATGATTCGATACAAAGATTAAAAGATGCAGGGTAATCGTTATAAGGAGATCTCTCGAAGGTGGTGCTAGCGGAGTGTATCGCGCAGAGCCTTTTTCAAAGTATGATCTTTTCGACTCGATGACTCGAGCGAGAGTGTCCGGAATCCATTCCCCAAAAGCCTGAGCCCTCTTCGGCCTTCTTTATTCTTTATGACCTAGGCCTCTACGCGATACAACCCACTCGTGGTACCTGCACCACGCACCCGCAATAGGCTAAGTATTTCTTAAACATCCTGACATCTGGTCACTCGATGTTCGACTCATGACCCTCCATAAACGTCATAAAAAGGTCGAGTGCGTCGTCCGGACTTCGTCCTCGACTGCGATGCGACACGGCCATACTGACTAGCACGCGTCTCGAGTGCCCAGTATTCAACCATTTAGTTCACTTCTGAAACACAAAAACAAGCATCGAACGATCGAACATTAGTTTACGTTCGGCTTCCCTGACTCTACAAGTTCGTCCGTGTCCTTTATGCTTTTGCTGTATTTTTCTTTCAAATACTCTACAGTCACACTGTAGGTCCTATTACCAAGACACAAATGGCTCTGCAGGCATGCCCCACGCATCCGTGCAATTTCTAACCATTGTCCAATTACAATACCTCTGTAGGCATGTCTTCCACATCCATACATGTTCTAACTATCGTTTCACTTACAATAGCTCTGCAGGCATGCCGTACGCATCCGTACATGTTCTAACCATTGTTTCCATCCACAATAGCTCTGCAGGCATGCCGTACGCATCCGTACATGTTCTAACTATTGTTTCCATCCACAATAGCTCTGCAGGCATGCTCCAAGCATCCTCACATGTTCCAACTATTGCCTTCACTTACAATAGCTCTGCAGGCATGCCTTACGCATCCGTACATGTTCTAACTATTTTTTTCATCCACAATAGCTCTGCAGGCATGCCTTACGCATCCGTACATGTTCTAACTATTGTGACTCGTCGAGTCATTCTCAAGTTACCTTTAGGCTTTGGGTTCAAGGATTCTGGGTGATCAAGTCCAGCGAGCATCGAAAGCCAAAGTCGCACTCTCGAATTGAAACAACGATAACCCACAGAGCGCCCTGCTCTCTTTCGGATTTCTACACATAAATCCGACTCAACCAGAACCACATGTTCTCTCCGAATTCTCAGCAGAATTCGAAAACTTACAGAATCAACAAAAATGCACAACCACTTATTGTCCCGACCTACGTGGGCACAATCTCTCTGCAAACCCCATGTTTGCGCTCATGAGCACAACTTTTGGTGCCGCTACAATTGTACAAAAACCCACGAATCGCTACACGATTCTGTGGTCGTCTTCTTCACTCTCTGCGACACAGCTGTCCTGACTCGTCTCAACCCCTGGAGCTGCGATCAGTTTATCATGAGATACCTCAATGCTACTGCGACCTCTCAATCCAGAGCCAATTTTTTGAACCAGATACCTATCGTTCGGAAGCACCGCAACGACTTCTACGGGACCGCGATATTTCGCGTCCAACTTCGTCTTTATCCTGTCATTGTTTCTTACCATTACAAAATCTCCAATTTTGAATGGCTTAACCGGTTTGTTCTTTCTATCGAACCTCTCTTTCTCCTTCGTGGCTTCTGCTGTCATGCTACTTGCAGCCTCTGCCCTAAGTTCATTTAAATTATCGTTATCGGTTTCCACGCTACCGTGCTTCACGCGTTCAATCTCAATTGCATTTATTTTTGTACCAAATAAAATCTCAGCGGGACTCTTCCCTATTGTTTTGTGAACAGTCGAATTTATCGCAAGCTGCACTCTGCCTAACTCATTTTGCCATCTCTTTCCCTGGGCCTTGCTTACCGATAGCATATTCCTCATGGTCGACATGACCCTCTCAACCTGACCGTTAGCTCTCGGCGTCCCTGAAGCTATTAGGTGTAACACGATATTCTTTTCCTCACAAAATTTCTTAAATCGCGCATTTGTAAACCCTGAACCTTGGTCACAAATGATTCGTTTCGGTACCCCAAAAGTAAACAAGTGTTTCTCAACCTGATTAATTGCTGTTTCTGTATCCAGACGGTTTATCCAATTTAATGTCACGAATTTTGTGAATCCATCTATGATCACGAAAACGTATTCTTTCTTTTCCGAAGGACCTGATAGTTTACCCGATACATCTACGTGAATCGTATACCACGGAACATTATCTTTTTCTATTGCATGCAACTGCGCTTGCACTGGTCTCGATACTGATTTGCAAGTTTGACATAAAATACAATTTTCTACAAATTTCTTAACCCGCTTTGACATATGAGAAAACCAGTAAAGTTCATACAACTTATCTAGAGTCTTTTCCCAGCCTAAATGGCAGATATTCGCGTGTACGTGGTGTATGAGTGACCATACCATCAGCCTTGGCACTACAGGTAACGTGATTTGCTTAGATTTTCTTTCTATCGTTCGCATCAAGATTTTGTCCTTAATTGAGTATGTCTTTGCGGTTTCCGACCCTTCCATTACCTTGCGATACAAAGTTTTTATTTCCTCGTCCTTCTGCTGTGCTACGATCAACCAGTCATCAGCTAATTCGATTATTTTATTCACGTCGTCTTTGACTACTTTCAGTACATTCTTCTCTCCAAGCGGATTTCTAGATAGAAAATCGGCGTGCTTCATACGTTCACCCGCGCGATATTCTATTTCAAATTCAAACGATTGCAAAAATGCCCACCAACGGTAAACTCGTGGCGTTAAATCTTTTTTTAAGGCTCGCAGCCTTCAGTGAGTGACAATCCGTCACAACTAGAAATTTACGTCCAACTAGGTACTGTCTAAAGTGCTTTATTGCATTTACAACTGCAAGGGTCTCGAGTTCATACGAATGATAACGAGTTTCAGCGTCTATGGTACGTTTGCTATAATAAGCGACCGGATGTTTTTCTTTGTCAATGCGTTGGAGTAATACAGCGCCATACCCGAGGGCACTAGCGTCAGTATGCAGTTCGATCGGAAGATTAGGGTCGAATATTCGCAGCAACGGTTCTGATGTTAAATGTTCAACGAGCTTGTTTCTAGCGTTGGTGTGTTCGTCTGTCCACGTTATCGTCTTGGTGCTACCTGCAGTCAGTTTATAGAGAGGAGCTGCTACCTGCGAGAATCTTGGTATAAACCTACGAAAATAAGATGCTAATCCTAACAATTGCCTTACCTGGGTCTGCGTTCGGGGAATGGGCGATTGCACCAGTGCTTCGATTTTTCGAAGGTTGGGCCTCAGCCCTCCATGCGACACAGTGTACCCCAGATAATCAATCTCAGTTATCAAGAACTTACATTTCTTCAAATTGAACGAAAATCCATTCTCGGCTAATCTTGTCATTACGATTTTCAATCTATTTAGAGCTTCTTGTGCAGTTTTGCCCGGTATGAGAACATCGTCCAAATAAAAAATCGCGAAAGAATATCTGAATTCTCCCAACGCGTTGTTAATTGATCTCTGATACACGGAAGGTGCATTCATCAACCCGAACGGCATTGTTAAAAATTTGAACTGTCCATCGGGTGTAATAAACGCGAGTTTCTCGATCGAGTTTTTTTCTACGGGTATTTGATGGAACCCAGCTGTCATATCCAATGACGAAAAATAATACGCACCGGACAAGCGATCTAATTGATCTTGAATCAATGGCAACGGATAACGATCCGCTACTGTGATCGAATTTAACTCCCGAAAGTCCACGCATAATCTATCCGATCCATCCTTTTTCTTTACTAAGATTATTGGACTGGAAAATGGGCTTCTACTTTCCCGAACGATTCCTGCCTAGAGCATTTTATCAATCAGACCTCTTACAGTCTCCCGTTCTACAAGGCCCAGTTTATAGGGTCTTCTCTGCACGATTTTATTTTCGTCTTTTAGCCTAATCTCAAAGCTGCCAGATGTTACTCGAATCTTTGGAGCTTCAACACTCATATGTTTCGCATACAGCCTCAACAATTCTACAAGTGGTTCCCTCATTTCAACCACATCACAATCAACAGCATTGATATCAATCATTGAGCTAATCGAGCCAACAAATTTTCCCGGTTTTGCAAATTTAACCATGGTTCCGTCCAACGTGACTGAGACACCATTTGCCAACAGCTCTTTTCCCAGAATTAGTTTCGCGGGCAAACTTTCGTCCGGTACCACATACAGATCAATTTCAACATTTATTCCATCCAGCTCGGCGAACACAGAGATCTTTTCACAACAATCTACGTATCCATTTCCAATACCCCTCAACCGTGTGAAGATTGATTTCCTTTTACCTGGCAACCTTTCTACCAAACCCTTGACTACAAGCGAACACTCCGAACCAGAATCAAAGATAAACGTCAATACCTTACCATCGGCCAGCCTCAAAGTATTCTCCGAAGAAGTCAAATTACATAGCCTTACTACCTTCTCATTCTTCTTAGGACAATGTGGGGCAATGTGTCCCTCTTCTTTGCAGCTGTAGCAGGTCACTAGTCTCCTAGAGTCCGAGCTCCTGCTGTCCGAACCCTTGCCCTTTGCGTGGCTGCTACTTTGTGACCGCGGGGCTGATCGGCAGTTGGCCCTGCGATGTCCATTCCTTCCGCAATTATAGCACTCGATATCCGAACGGTGCGACCTCCCATCTCGCGGCGTCGGAGTCTTAGTGTGTGGACCAGGGGCTCCGAAGGATGCACGCGGTCGATGATGGTCGGTCGTTCGTCCATCGAGGTACGACATTGCTTCCTGCAAACTTTTTGGCGATTCACGCACGAATACGTTGCGAACGAATAGGTTTTTCTCCGAATACGATAATCCCGCAAGTTGAGCGGCCGTTTCGTCAACCGTTTTCCTCTCACTGAGCCACGCTTTCAACTTTCTTCCTCTCTTCATGAAGTTCTCCAGCGTAAACTCGGCGTCCTTTGTCCAGATCGTGTGTAGCTCCGACGCGACGTTCTTATTTTTTGCATACGCGCTTAAAAATTCGGCACGTATTTCGACCCAGGTTTTCCCTGAGGGATCCATACCCGTAAACCACTGGGCTGCTTCGCCCTTGAATGCTTTCGCCAAGTGCTGGACCACTTCATAGTCATCGGGGCTATGTCGACGAATCCACTCGTCAACCATTTTCGCCCAACCGGTTGCGTCTCTTGTTTTCGCATCGAATTTGACGAGATCCATCGGAGCACGTTCTCGTCTAGAGAGCAACGCAAGAAGTCGCAGATTCTCTTCCTCCAATCTTGCTTCACGTCTTCTGCGCCTATTCTTCCTTCGCATTGAATCGTCAGATTCGTACTCGGACTCTGATGTCGTCGGAGACCGATTTCTCTTCCGACTTCGAGATTTTACATTGATTGTCTCATGGTCAGTCATACCTACACTCTTTCCAGCGTCTCTCGCCACACTTGCACTCTGTTCACCGTTTCCTTCCATTGTTTTATCCAACGTCACCCACTAACGCGGTTTACCTACAATTTATACCGCCCTCAAAACACAGTCGATTAAACGTTCTGTATCCCACTTCTGATGTCAGAAACACACAAATAACGTGTGTTAACAAGACGCAATAAATATCTCACTGACGGCCGCAGTGACACAGCGTACAGAATTTATTAAATGATTCGATACAAAGATTAAAAGATGCAGGGTAATCGTTATAAGGAGATCTCTCGAAGGTGGTGCTAGCGAAGTGTATCGCGCAGAGCCTTTTTCAAAGTATGATCTTTTCGACTCGATGACTCGAGCGAGAGTGTCCGGAATCCATTCCCCAAAAGCCTGAGACCTCTTCGGCCTTCTTTATTCTTTATGACCTAGGCCTCTACGCGATACAACCCACTCGTGGTACCTGCACCACGCACCCGCAATAGGCTAAGTTTTTCTTGAACATCCTGACGACATCTGGTCACTCGATGTTCGACTCATGACCCTCCATAAACGTCATAAAAAGGTCAAGTGCGTCGTCCGGACTTCGTCCTCGATTGCGATGCGACATATATTTATTGTAACGCTAAGCCTTTTCGGGCCCCTCGTCGCCCATCAATTTGTAACGCTGAATTCTGTTACGTTCGGATGAGGACTTACCGTTGACACTTTGGCGCGATTCTCTACTTATCCGCAATATCAAACTATAACAAAATAAGTACGTTGGGCGCCAGACGCGATAGCGTCGATTTTTAAACAATGATGTAAATCAATAAAATTAACACAAAACCGTACAAAAGAGATAAATAGAGAACCCGTTGTATGGCTGGCTAGGCACAGGTACGATCGCGTACATCCCGGTAGAGTGGCGGAGTTCAAGGCAGCTAGCAGTAATTCCAGAATTGGAGAAAATAACAAAATAAAGAATAACCTCCAGTTAAAAGGAAAATGAATCAGTCAATCGATCATATATTGTCGAGAAGGTTACATAAGTGAGACAGGCAAATAAGGTGGTATCGATAGCGGTAGTTAATAAAATAAATAATCGTTGTTCACAAAAATATCGGTAGAATAGCAGTAAACGGTAGCTTTAACACGAGAGACGGTAGTTAACAGAGAAAAATAGACGTAGGTCGAGAGATGCGATATAATGCAAGATTTGACTTAAAACTACACGTCACTGGGCGACGTGATCTTACCCAAGTTGCAAATGACGCTACGAAAATTATTATTCTGGCAATTAGAACGAGAGAACTTTACTGCGATCGGTTTAAAACAACGTATCGATAGTTCGGTAGATGATACGACAAATTTACCATAAATTATATCCGGTATGAGAGATTGACATTCAGTAGCAATTTACCAAGTCGGCAAACGATCGACTAGATAGCCTTCGGTAGAATCATTCAGAAACGGTAGATTCGACAATTTAGAATTATTACGTACGTGAGGAATTAAATAATGAATTCCTAAATATAACTTTTGAGAGGATACAAAATACAAAATTATGAGAGTGAGAGAATTTCGGAGAGTTTACAAAATAGAGAAATATACGAAAATACACCGCAATACAAAAGAATAATTCACAGAACTTAATCTAACAAAATACGGAAAAATAAATAACAGGCAGAAATAGTATAAAATTGTCAATAGTAATAAAGAAGAATGCGGTAATATCTAAGGGTGATTCTACGCTCGCTTGTACTCCAAGGAACTCGATATACGATACAATAGGCACAAAAATAAATAAAAATATAATAAGCAATAACGGAAATAAAATGAAAAGCACACTACTATTACAAAAAGAGTATGGAATCAAATATGAAGCCAATAGGGCTCAAAATACGATAGAAAATACGGAAGCAAGATAATAGAGATTCACAAATAATCAGAAAAATCATAAATACAAGAAAAGTAGTTATTTGGCAGTTACGAGGTCGCTCAGATACGAAAATAATAAGTTACTGAAATCATGCAGCCACACGGAAGTCGTGGACCATGATTCACACAAAACGGCACCACACGATGCAACCAAGAAACAATAAATATAATATTAATGACCGAAATCATGCAGCCACACGGCGGCTTACTGCAACTTCAACCGTGGACCATGATTCACGCAAAGTCGATAAGTACTATGAGAAAGAATAGAAATTATGAGCAACTTCGTAACGGTACAATTCAAAGGCAGAAGCCTTACCTTAACGGTTGACCTCAGGCACACAAACTGATTCTAATTTAAAGTAAACTTAGAAATAATAAAACGAGAGTAGAAAGAAAGGAAAGGAATTGAATGTATAGGAAGAAGTGAACGGTAGTACAAGGATCGAGAGTATAAAAAGAAAACGGTAGATTGCGATAATGGTAGAATGAAAGGAAGAAGGTAGCTGAAATCGAGAGGATAATCGGAAGGATGCAAAAGAACGACGCTGTCACTCGGCAGGTCAAGCGTAGAATAGCAGGTCGTAGTTCAGCTCGCCGATCTCGCGGTTGTCGTGAGGTGATTCTTCTTCTTCTTTGATTGGTCGGTTGACCCCCACCGCAAATAGGCCATCCCCCTGTGGCGAATATTGGTTACTGCGTGGTCATACGTTTTCCAAAAATTACCGCTAGATGTGATGTAATGTGCTGCTCGCGATTTCGTCGTTGACACCAACTCGTACGATGTGTAGCTGCTTCGGTTACAGTCCAGGCTGCCTATCATCGGGGACTTCTTTGGCAGAGGCATACATAGGGTGCCTCTCGGCCAAAGTTACCGGGTGGAGAGTGACGCCTCATTGTTCACCTCCACCGGCTTTTGTACAGGCAGTAGCTAGCTGCCTGTACCTGAGGTCGTGCAGTCAGACGGTTGGCCAAACCGTGGACCACGACCCACACAATTGGTCCCTGCCGATAGGGAGGCAGCGTCGATCCTCGGAACGACGGCTTTATCACCCTGAACGTAGTGGTTTGGGGTCGGTCCGGCACCAGGCCGGTAAGTCGGAGGATGGCAGGCTACGGTCTGCCCTTCACGCCATCCTTACGGCATCCGATAGAGTTGGCGGCTGGTTCCTCTTCGAGGAACGATGCCCTCGGCCGCCGGGAGGATTTTTATCTCCCTGTTCACCGGCAGTCGAGGCGATACGGAAGGTTCGGGTGGATGCTACCCCAGGTGTATATAAAGGTGCACCAAGGTAGCCAGTGTAGTCTGATGAGACCGTCAGTAGGCGAAGTCGTCGAGAGCTGCAAACGGTAGATAGTGGTCCCTTGTTGATCGGGATCGTTGTCGTCCAAGTACCTTGTTAGCGTGCGCCGAAGCGCGAAATAAAGAATTTACAAAAAAGAATTAGTTAAAAGTAGTTATTGCCTATTTTGTATCGAGTTCGGTTGGAGTACCCTGCCGAGGACGCGTCAACTAAAAATAATAGCGGTTGTGTGCCCTTGTGACGGGCGATTCTGAAACGCCACGTTACAATATATATATATATATATATATATATATATATATATATATATATATTGTGACGTGGATTTTTCTGCACCTCGGTCACTCGGAGAAAATGACCGAGAACTTACCTCGTACACAATAAATCGACGATGTACCCTGGACCTAAAACAATATCGCGAATGTGTTGGGCGCCTGGCGTGATTAACACGCCTCGAAATCGGTAATGCGAAATACCGCAACCATATACTCGATAGCTCAGTACCGCGGAGAGGGGAGGGGTAATTTTTGGGTAGAGAGAGATGTAACACAAGTAAGCCAACGCGTGGTTTGGTTAAATCACTATAAAATTCCAATAATATATTTCTCGTCAGCGATATTACAAAAAAAATAAAAATAAAAATAATCATACGACTGCGCTAGTCGTCCTTCGCGATTCCAAATACAAAGGTTCAAATCTTATCCAAAAGAAATAAGAAAGATAGAAACAAACCAAATAATAAAAAAAAATGAATAAATCTAGGAGACCTCTACGGCCTTCGTGCGCTAGTCGCCGTCTTAATAATACCTTAACTCGCAAAAACCAAAAACAAAATCGGCCTCGATACGCTGCTCGCGATCGGCCTCAACTACGACGCTACTCGTCACTTTATTATAAGCCGCTAAACAAAAACGTAATCTAGATCATACTCGACGCGCTAATCGCAATTCTGATTAAATCTAGCTGGTATCTTATTTCTACGGGCGCTAGTCGCCACCTTGCTGATGCACTATAATTCCTAAACTAAATCAAAAAGACGTGACTCGACGCGCTAATCGCGACCAAGTTAATCACTCTAGGAAGCTTTTCTAATCGCGCGAGTATATAGCGTATTATGACGCATCCGAGCTCCAGTCGTAGTCCCTATTTCCACAAAGTTCACCACCCTTTTTACGTACGCGAACTCGACGAGACCCTGTGCAGCGGAATTTGGCCGCACTCAATTTCACTCCTAAATTGTTCCCCACTCGAAACCGTGACTCGACGCGAGACTTTACTGAGATCCCCTTGACTCTACACGTTATCGCGAAAACTCAGGCTACGGTCATCCTCAAGGAGATCGGCAAACAGATTTCGAGCGCTACTCTAACTCTAAGATTACTTGGGCCGACCGTTTATCCGGGTGCCAATTTGACTTGCGCTCGAAATATGCCCGCAAAGAATTATAAGCGCTTACCGCTCCGCAGCCACACTAGATATTCTCCTACTTCCGTCTCAGCCATTTCACACACAGTCTTTTTTCTTTTTTTGACTTTCTCGCTACGCAACTGTCACTAACTGTCGCCAGGACTCAAGTGACGAGTCCTGCAAATCGGAGCCGCGATTCGAACATGCTCCGAACATAGGCGCCATCCATAGTCAAAATTTTCCCGCTCGCATTGGGGTTCTCGTTACGCAATTCTTACAATCTAGCGAATCGCTATCGTTGAATTCCGCTGTCGCGGGGTGTTGATTGGCCGACCAGTCTCGTGTACCCCGTAGCTTGGCAGTGGCGTGGTGATGACTTCGCGAGGGCACCTGTCGTCAGTTGGGCGACGGAGGGGGGGGGGGGCTACGGCTCGCCGGCCACCAACGGGAATCTCGTCCGCCTTGGATTCCCTCGCGGCAGAGCTCTCCGTTGACGCTCTCTCCGTAGCCTCGTGCGAGGCCCTCCTTTCGTCGCGATCCGCCACGATTGCCATCCAGTAACGTCGTTCGGATTTGCTGCCGATCCCCTGTCCGAAGCCGCATTTACTCGCCACCCAAAAAAAAAATAAACAAAAATCCTGAAAAGTCTTATTTGCTAAACCGGCGATGGTCCCCTCTTAGAGTCTCGGATGCGTGACTGTCGTCCTGGCGCTCTTTTTCGAAATGAGCCGCGGTCTACTCCGCGTGCTCCCTAAGTCTGTGGTCCGTCTAGAGTTCGGGGAGCCGTGTGGAACGCGCAGTAAAACTGCCACGTTACAATATATATATATATATATACTGTGACGTGTATTTTTCCCGCTCCTCGGTCACTCGGAGAAAATGACCGAGAACTCACCGCGTGCACAATAATTTGGCGTCCACGATGTACCCTGGATCTAAAACAGTATCACAAAGTTTTTGTTGGGCGCCTGGCGTGATTAACACGCCTCAAAATCATTAATACGCTATTCCTCGGGCATATGCTCGATAGCTCAGTACCGCGGAGAGGGGAGAGGTAATTTTTGGAGAGAGAGAGAGACACTCGAAATACACACGCTATTTCACAAAAGTAAAATGAAATCTTATATTTCACAATAGCGGTGATACAAAACAAAAAAAAAAATATAATCCAAAAATCGCTCATCGCGAGTCTAAAACTAAACAGAAAATTACACGTAACCTACTCTATTTCTTACTCTAATGAGCTCGCGGCTCCCCAACTAAAACGTCACTCAACGATCACAAAATCCTCATACGCAATTCTCAATTTGCAAATTCGCCATTTGTTCATCATGGCGATTATTGCTCGACACGAAACTAAATCTAATTATTCGACGGTGCGCCGTCGGGCTACCGAACAGACGGCGTCCTCAATCTCACTCGAGATCTCACCCGACTCGGAGCTTCGACGCTACCGCGAGCTGTCCTAAATCTAAACGAATCCTCACTCGTTACTATATTTTAAACGCAACTAAAACGCAATGCTCAAACTTCTCGTCTCAACTGCTGCTCGACGCAACGGCAATTTCGACTATACATCACCTAACCTCGACTAAACACTATCTTAACTAAACGTAAACTCAACTAAGCGCAAGCACCACTACATTCAACTTCAACTAAACACCAGCTCAGAGTAACGCAACTCAATCTACCTCATCCTAACTAACGGGTACGGAACTCAATGCAGGCGCAATTAAACGTAACCTAAACTATACGCAATCGCAACGCATCCGAACTTAATTCTTTTCAAAATTCCCCAAAACGTTACCCGCTAATCCGAGCACTCCAATTCGGCACTTCCCGACCTACTCGAGAGGTGACAAAAAAAAAACGATAACGTGGCTCGACCCGGTACGGTGAAATTCGGCTATACTAGATTTCACTAACGAGAAAGATTCAACTAAAACCCGTGACTCTACTCAACTTTTTCAGAAACTCAAAATTTACTTTACTCTAATACGCGTACTCAGGCTACGGTCATCAAGCAAAAGAATCGCAAAAGAATTTCGAGTACTTCTCTACAACGCAAATCCAAAACGGCTATCCGTTACTCGGCAAGCCTTTTCGCAATTATGCTCGAAATTCAATCGCGGGGATAGAAGCAGCGCTCACCTTCTACATCCTTGCAACCCCGTTTCTATTCCCCTCGCGATTTTTGGGCGACTCCATTGCTTCCCGAAACTCCCCCCAAAACGTGACTACTAATCACGACCGCTAGAACTAGAGTGGTCTCAAAAACCTGTTACCTGCCGCAACACGGATCTCGATACGCCATCCCACACGTGACGTCATACTTCCAAGAATACGCAATGATCGATCCGTCATCGATTTCGTCGATCGCGCAACTCGACGCGCACCTTCGATAGCATCGCTGCGCAGAACTTAAAGCTAGCTCGCAATCTCGTCCTCCGCGCAGCTCCGTGACGTCTTGGCGGTGAGCGTGTTGCTCCTTCGTCGCTAGTCGGTCCGTCGCAAGTTCGCAGGTCAATTGTTGACGGGGTGAAGGGGAAGAGGCTGCGGCGCGCCAGCCGCCAGCGGGAATCGCGTCCACCTTGGATTCCCGCGATGCGGGGATCTGCGTCGGCTCCCCCTCCGCAGCCACGACATCCTTCCTTCTGAATTGTCGCTAGTCCGCCACTTCGCAATTTCCTCGAATTCGGTGTCGACTTCTTGCCTGATGCCGTTGTAGCTCGAAAAATAAAAAAAAACAAAAAAAAAAACCTGAAATATCTTACGCTGGCCGCTAAGGTGTCCCCTCTCGTAGTTTCGGATGCGTGACTCTAGTCCTGGCGCTCTTTTTCAAAAACTTCGCAACTCAATGTCGGAAATACCTAAATTTTTGGTTCCGCCCAGGGTTCAAGAAGCCCCTTGTAACGGGCATCAAAAATGCCACGTTACAATACATATATATTAGGCTGATTCAAAAAAAACGGCTAATTTTTTTTTTTGAAAATCCTCACATAAAAACTTCCGAGAATGTGTGAAAAGACGCCTGTAAAAAGCAGAGCCCTTATTATTATTATTAAGAGGTCGCGCATCGGGAATTTCTATTTCCCGTTCAAATAACACAGGAATAAATTTTTTTAAATTTTGCAATTTCGTATTTTTGCAACAACTTATTGAATTAGCGAACCAAAGCATGTTCTTGTAGGAAATTTGACGCTCTACAAAAAAAGTCCCTACAAAGTTTTCGATAGTCATACTCCTTCAAAAGTTATTCGAGGTCAAAGTTGAACTTACAAAAAAATTCAATGTTTTTATTTTCGATGATACTATGAATCTTTTCTCATTATTTTGTTATAAAGAGGATAGATTTCGGAACAATTACATTTTTAAATAGTCAAGTGCATCAGTTATGGATTCTCCATGATAACATCTTTATTATTTAACATCGCATTTTTGTAAGGTAACTTTATATTGACTAGATGGGAAAATTAATGATTGAAAAAGCCCAATTAGAGTAAGATATATTTATTAAATATATATTCATAACAAAATAATGAGAAAAGATTCATAGTATCATCGAAAAAAAAAAAACATTGAATTTTTTTTGTAAGTTCAACTTTGACCTCGAATAACTTTTGAAGGAGTGTGACTATCGAAAACTTTGTAGGGACTTTTTTTGTAGAGCGTCAAATTTCCTACAAAAATATGCTTTGGTTCGCTAATTCAATGAGCCGTCGCACAAATACGAAATTGCAAAATTTAAAAAAATTTATTCCTGTGTTATTTAAACGGGAAATAGAAATTCCCGATGCGCGACCTCTTAATAATAATATTAAGGGCTCTGCTTTTCACAGGCGTCTTTTCACACCTTCTCGGAAGTTTTCATGTGAGGATTTTGAAAAAAAAAATTAGCCGTTTTTTTTTAATCAGCCTAATATATATATATATATTGTAATGATTCTTTATGATTTTCTATCAGTAATTATAATATTGTAAGCGGGTCGTACCTAAAGTTAAAATAGCCACCTCGTTTTATTTATTATTAAACTACATACACTACAGAACAAGAAAAAGGTAAACTCATCTTTCTAACATGGGCGTGTCCGATTGTAAAATCGAAAAGAACGCTGATAGTCGTAACAAAAGATATAGCAGGCACAAAAAATAGAAGGACAGAATAAATTATTCAATAAATTTACAATGGCCAATCCATGTATAACTAAAATCTGAAGACGAAAAAAACGGCCGGGCTTAAGGTTATAAAAGATAAAATGAGCCAATAGGCGTCACAAAAGAGAATTAAAAACAGCGGAACCCAAAAAAACAAGAACGAAATAAATATGTATAAATAATAAGAGGGACAAAACAAAACAACACAGAGCTACTGGGAACCCCGGGGTCTTCTTTGTAGGCCAGGTTCCTTCTTCTTGTTCACGAATATCTCCTGTCCTCCAGACTACTCGGCAACGGGATAATCAGTTTATGTGAAATATATAAGAAATGGTGCGGTCCGTTTCGGATAGGTGGTTGGTGACCGACTAATCGCCTTTTGGCTCGCTTGGTCTCAGCAGTTCCGTACATGCGGATTTGAATTTTCGTTTACTGGCAATCCTGGCCAGCCTCACGTGACCAAATCTAGCCCGATATCTCGCACAATATATATGTAAGTTTGAGACTAGCTAACTACAGCGCGACTGTCAGAGGTCGTCCGCTCGAGACACGCGGTCGCCGTGCTGATTAGTCGAAACTGCATGTTACAAACAGAAACTCGCAAAAGGCTTATAGCGCTTGGCGCTAAGGTTTATGATATTTATAATATTTATAATCAAGCAAAATTAATAATTATAAGTACTTGTTGATTCAGGTCACCCTATTGTAATTATTTAATCGTTTGAATGTGTAAATAGTGTAAACAGTGTAAATATATTACAGTTATTACCAGCATCAACCGCAGTACCTTATCGAAAACAAGTCGCCCTTAACTACGAAAGATAAGGGAATGTCATATATATATATATATATATACATGTATATATACACATATATATATATGTGTGTATGCTTTGGGACTTCCATTTCCGGTTTGGATGTGAGTGGCAGGTATATATATATATATATATATATATATATATATATATATATATTGTAACGTGGCATTTCCAATGCGCGTTCCACACGGCTCCCCGAACCCTAGACGGAACCTAAAATTAGGGAGACCGCGGCTCATTCCGAAAAAGAGCGCCAGGACAACGGTCACGCATCCGTGGTTCTGAGAGGGGACCATTGTCAGTCTAGCGAATACGACTTTTCAAGATTTTTGTTAATTTTTTTTTTTGGGTGGCGAGTGAATGCGGCATCATGCAGGGGACCGGCAGCAAATTCGAACGACGTTACCGGATGGCAATCGCGGCGGATCGCGACGAAAGGGGGGGCCTTACACAAGGCTACGGAGGGAGCGTCTACTGAGAGCTCTGTCGCGAGGGAAACCAAGGCGGACGAGATTCCCGTTGGTGGCCGGCGAGCCGTAGCCCCCCCCTCCTCCTTTTTCACCGAACTGACGGCGGACAACCCCGCGAAATCGTCACCACGCCACTGTCGAACTACGGGGTACCAGAGACTGGACAGCCAATCAACACTCCGCGACAGCGGGATACAACGATAGCGTTAAGCTAGGCTGTAAGAATTTCGTAACGAGAACCCTAATTAGATCGGGAGAAATTTGACCACGGATAGCGCTTATGTTCGAGGCACGTTCGAATTACGACTCCGATTTGCAGAGCTCGACACTTGAGTCCTGGCGACATTTCGCGGTGGTCACATTGTGGAAAAAATTAGTAGAGACTTAGTGCGACATGGCGGACACCGCTGTTGGAGAATTCCTAGTGTGGATGCGAAGCGGTGAGCGCCTTCAATTCTTTGCGAACATATTTCGAGCGAAAGTTAGATTATCGCACTGGCAAACGGTCCGCCCACTTGCTTATTGAGTTAGAGTAGCACTCGAAATTTGTTTGCTGATCTCCTTGATGATGACCGTGGCCTCAGTTTTCGCGATGACGCGTAGAGTCAATTTGGTCCCTGTGAAGTCTGGCGTAGAGTCACGGTTTCGAGTGGGGGACAATTTCGGTTCAAAATTGAGTTTAGCCAAATTCCGCTGTGTCACGTGCGGAGCAGTCTCGCACGCGACGACTTAACCCTCTAGGTAACCGTAAAGGTTTATTCTTATTTTTTTGGTGGGTCGGGAGGTAATCGTCCTCTACAGGACGATCCTTGTGAAATGGATTGAAAGATTTCAATATTAAATTGAGGAATGTTTTCTATGGAGCGAAAATGTTTAATGAAAAAGATAGCAAGTGAACTGGAAGACGGGGAAGCTTACAATGTTCTTTATCTTAATGTTTACTCTCTTTCTCTCTCGCACTTACTCTTCGGTGGTTCAGCTCCGAATTCGCAGAACGGCTCACGCTTTCTCACTCACATTCAATTAAGACTACACAACTTGATTAAGTTCGTGGCATAGCTTTCTACACTTGAAGTCTAACTTCGAACGGCTGACGTCGCGAGGCGAGACGCTTCGAACACCGCGTGTAGAATTAGTGGAATTCACTCTCTATTCGTCGGTGACTCTAAGACTGATAACTCTTTACTCGACAGCTTTGAAGAAGCCTGTTTCCGTTAACGTTGGTTTGATCCTGTCTAACGGGACTGACTTCGCTCGCTCGTCTGAAACCCCTTGGAGCGTCGGGCAGCGAGCGAGATTTTTGCTGAATTCACAATTTTGGAACAAAGGCTCGGCCTTCGACCTGCGACGGTCATCCTTGAAGCGCGTAATCTCGCGCTCGCCTCATCCCGGTGTTGATTACACCCGGGATCTGGCGGGCGCGGAGACGCTGATGTTGCTGACCGTCAACTACGCCGTTGCGCTTTGGTTGTGCCACGAACTGTTTTATAATAAATATTTTATGAATTTACTAATGAATTTAAAGCTATGCTTTCTCGTCTCTAAAGCGATATTAATAATTATTGGCATGGTTATGGTGATATATTCAGGTGTGAATATGCGGCGCTTGTGACATCCCTCCCCCCTTAGGTGTCGATGCCCCCATCGACTCGGTGCGCCGGGCCGACGGTGACGCTGGCACTGGAGGGTTGGCTAACCCAAGACCGCATATTTTGATCAATCGGTAATTACATGGTTTATACATCGCACATGCGCTCTTTCATAACCCACGCACACATACATTTGGTCTTTTCACTCACTTCGTTGTCACTTCGCCGCTGACTCGTCGCTCGGTTGTCTTTGCGCCTCGCCAGCCGCGTCGTCCTCGTGAGCCTGGTCTTCTTTGGGTTGCCTTGGCGTTCTCGGGTGTCCTCAGATGGCCTCGGCGTCCTCGGGCTCGGTTAATTCGGGTCGGGGGGTCGCGGGTGGAGTTCCGCCCGGCGATTCCTCCCACCGGATTAGGTCTTCCACGACCTCCGGTTCATCTTGCAGAGCATCTGCGAGGTTCACCGGAGAGTCTGGTGTCGCGGGCGGTATTTCGCCGGCCGGCTCTTCCCAGGCGATCAAATCGCCTTTGTGACGGATTTTGAGTCTGCACGAATAATATGGGTGGGGAAGACAATTAGAGACGGGGCGGATATGATCGGTAAAACTTAGTGTGTGTATTTTTTTTTCTTTTGCACCAGGGCTCGACTTAAATTAAGATTTACAAAAGGGTTGTAGACGTAAGCGGTGGCTGATCACGCCTCAGCCCTTAGCGTTGCTTAATACTAACTTACAGATACGCGCGCAGGGGGGGGGGGGGGGGAAGAGTGGGTGAGGTGCCGGGGAATGTGAAGTCGGGAGGGTTGGTATTGCGAGGGGATGGGGTGGTGTAGCGTGACGTGGAGTGTGAGGTAGAGAGGGTCGGTATTGCGAGGGGAGGAGCAGATCGGCCGTAGGGTGCAGGCTAACCTGGTGTCGTCGGCGTGTGTGTGTGGGTGTCTCGAGGTGTGGTGGAGTGTGGTTGGGTCTCGTCGGTTCCTGGAGTCGTCGGCGTGTGTGTAGCGGGGTGTGTCGGTGTGAGTGTGGTGGTTTCTCTCGTTCTTTCTTTCTCTCTCTCTTTCGCTCGTAGCCTAGGCTGTTTTTGGTCTCGATTCTGTCACGGCCGTGATCGTACTGAATCTGGCGCTCGGCTCTGCCGAGCGTCGGGGGGGCTTCGGTGATGTTCGGGTCTTTCCCGACGGGACAGGGCTCACCCGTTCGGCTCTTCCCCGCGGGTTTGGGGTTTGTTGTGACTTGCACTCTAGGTGCAACGTCACAACTCCCCCCTCCCCACGCGGGGCGAGGCCTATAGGGTGAGCCGGTTTCGGTGACGGATTTTGTGGTCCTTTCGTCTGTGTATTCTCCTTTTGTTATTTTTGTTGTTTCTGTGTTGTCTGCTCCGATCTGTCGGGGTTAAGGGATGGAGGTTGGGTTGTATTTGCGGGGTGTGTGTTTGGTGTGGGTTGTGGGTCGTCTTATATCTACTTATTCTACTTAGTCTCGTGTGTCTTAATCAGAATCATGTTTTTTTTTTTTTTTTTTTTTTTTTTTTTTTTTTTTTTTTTTTTTTTTTTTTTTTTCTTATATAAACTTATTCTATTCTTATATTATTTTGTACTTGAATTTTTGGTTTTGCCATTGGTCATTGCCTTGGTCCGGAGGGTGTACTTGTGTGTGTGGTCATCGTTGTGTGTGTTTGTGAGTGTCTCTGTGTGGCTGTGGGTGCAGTGGTTGTTAAGTGTGTTGTCGTCGTGGTGGTCTGTATTACCTTTCTGTATGTGGGGGGTGTCGGTAGTAGGGTTCGTCGGGTCTCCGTCTGGTGTGTGCCGTCGCGTCCGTATTTGTGTGGGTGTGGGGCCTGTCCTGGTGTTTGTAATAGTGGTGTTTTTTTTGTTTGTGTCGTCGTTGTCGTCGGTCTCGTCAGTCGCAGGGTCATCAGGGCCGGTATTTTTGTTTGCTGATTTTCCATGTTGTGTTTCTGTGGAGTGAATACACATGTTAGTTTATTTTTGGGGTGTGTCGTTTGATTATGTATATAATTTTAGGTCTTCTATATGACATTTTCCTATATTTCTACCGCTCTCTGTTGTTAATTCGTATATTGTGGGTGAGACTTTTCTAGTGATTATGTATGGGCCTATGAATTTTTTATTTAACTTAGCTGTCGTTCGTTCTGGTCCGGATGAGAGTGTGTGGTTCTTTTTTAGTACTCTGTCTCCTTCCTTGAATTGAATGTCTCGTCTTCGTAGGTTGTAGTAGTGCGCTTGTTTTTCGTTTGCTTCTATCAAGTGCCTCTGTACTTCGTCTCTAAGTATTTGTAGTCGTCTCAAGTGGTCTGTCCATCTGTCTGTGTCTTGTAATTCTACTTCGTCGTGGTTCTCTAACTGATTTCTTAGACATTGTGTGGGATTTAATTCCCTTCCTAGGTTTAAAAAGGCTGGTGTGTGTTTAGTTGATGTGTGTGTACATGTATTGATTGCAAATTGTAAGTCTTGTAAGTGTATGTCCCATTCTGTGTGGTCGTTGTTTACGTAGGCTTGGATCATTGTTTTAGCGGTTCTGTTGACTCGCTCTACGGGGTTGGCTTGTGCGTGGTATGGGGGGATTGTTGCGTGTCTTATGTTGAATTTTTGTGTTAGTTCGCGTATGAGTTTGTTTATGTATGGTGTGCCGTTGTCTGTCAGTAGTATGCGTGGTGTACCCCATCGTGATATTACGTGTGAGTGGAATGTCTGTTCTACTGTTTTGGCGTTTGCTTTGCGTGTCGGTATGATTTCCACCCATTTAGTGTATAGGTCTTCGAACACTATGATGTATTGGTTTCCTTTTTTTGATCGTGGGAGTGGGCCCATGATGTCGGAGGCTACTACGGTCCACGGTTCTTCGATAATTCTCCTGCCCATTAGTCCTGCCGGTCGCGCTTGTATTGTTTTTGTTCTTTGGCATGTGTCACATTTTTTTGTGTAGTTTACTGTGTCTCTGTACATCCCTGGCCAATAATATTTTTTTGCTACTCGTTGGTATGTTTTTTCGATCCCTAAGTGTCCTGCTTGTGTTACGTCGTGGTTTTCGTGTAGTATGTGTGTTATTTTGTCTTTGGGTATGACTAGTTTCCATGGGTTTGTGTCTGGTAGGAGGTTTGAGTGTAGGGGGTTCGGGCGGTGGAAGTATAGTTGATTGTTTCTGATTCGCCACGACTCGTTTTTCTCTGGGCGTGTTTGTACTTGTGTTTTTTTGTATGTGTACCACTTGTCTGTCGTGTCTTCTATTGTGTCTATGTGTTCTTCGTCTTCGTGTCGTCTTGAAAGTGCGTCTGGCACGTCGTGCATTGTTACTTTTCTGTGTGTGATGTCAAAGTCGTATTCTAATAGTTCTAGTGCCCATCGTGCAAGTCGGCCTGTGGGGTTTTTTAATTGTCTAAGCCACTTCAGTGCGTGGTGATCTGTAATGACTTTGAAGTGGTAACCTTCCACGTAGGGTCTGAATTTTTTGATGGACCAGAGTACCGCCAAACACTCTCTCTCAGTTGTTGAGTATTTACGTTCTGCCTCGCTTAGCGCACGGCTAGCGTAGGCTATGACATGCTCTTCGTCATCGAGAGATTGTGTTAGTACGGCACCTATCCCTGTTCCGCTAGCGTCTGTTTGTAGTGTGAATGTTTGTGTGTAGTCTGGGCATGCGAGTGTGGGTGGTGATGTGAGTGCGTGTTTGATTGTGTTCATTGCGTTTTCTTGTTCTTCCCCCCAGTGCCATTTCTGGTCTTTTTTCAGTAGTCGTGTTAGTGGTTCTGTAATGTGTGCGAAGTTAGGTATGAAGCGTCTGTACCATGATGCCATCCCAATTAGTCTCCGTAATTGTTTTATTGTTTTTGGGCTTGGGTAGTTTTCTATGGGTTGTGTTTTGTCGGGGTCTACGTGTAGTCCGTGTCTGTCTACTATGTATCCGAGATATTTTACTTGTGCGCATCCGAACTCGCACTTCTCTGGGTTTATTGTCAGTCCTGCGTCTGTAATTCTTTTTAGTATTTGCTCTAGTCTTTGTAAGTGTTCGTCGAATGTTTGTGTTACTATTATTATGTCGTCTAGGTATGCGAATGCATATGGTTCGCATTCTGGGCCTATGAGTCTGTCTAGTAGTCTTTGGAATGTCGCTGGTGCGCCTGTCAGTCCGTATGGCATTCTTTTAAATTGAAATAAGCCCATTCCCGGGACTGTAAAGGCTGTTATGTGTTTGCTGTCTTTGTCGAGTGGTATTTGGAAGTATGCTTGGCTTAAGTCGATTTTTGATATGTACTGTGCCGTCCGTAGTTTGTCTAATATTGCTGTCATGTATGGTAGTGGGTATGCGTCTTTTTTTGATACTGAGTTAACCTTCCTAAAGTCTAGGCAGAAGCGATATGTGTTATTTGGTTTTCTTATCATGACAATTGGGCTCGACCATTCGCTTTCTGATGGTTCTATCACGTCTTCTCTCAGCATTTTGTGTATTTCTGTGTGGATGGCTTCTCTAATTTTTGGTGATACCATATAGTATCTTTGTTTTATGGGTGCGTGTCCTTGTGTGTCTATTTTGTGTTTAATTAGGTGTGTTAGCCCGAGTTGGCCTGGTAGTGTTGAGGTTTTCTGCTGTATTATCGTCTGTAGTTGTGTGTGTTGTGATTGTGTGAGTTCTTGTATTCCTGCGCATATCTGTGGTTCGGTTTCTTTGTCGGTTTGTGTGTCGTCTGTTGTTTGTGCGTTTGTGGGTATGATTTTTTGATTTGTGATTTGTGTGTTCTGTGGGTTGTCTTTTTGGGGGGTGTTTTCCGGTGGTGTCTTTGTGTTGGGTAGTGTTGGTGTTAGTGGTTTTTGTTTTATGGTTGTTTTTTTTTTTGTGTTTTCATGTCTTTCTGTTGTTTTCGGGTTTGTTTGTTGTTTCGTTGCTTCTAATTTTTCTGCTGCTTTTGCTTGTTTTGTGTGTGTTTGTGTTAATTGGTGCCGTGTTTCTCGTGTTTGATGTGTTTGTATGTATTCTTTGAGTGGTGTTGGTAGTTTTTGTGGTCTAGCTTGCATGTGGTAGTGTGTCTGTGGGTCGTCTATCAGCGACCATGTGTTTTTTCCATAATTTATTAGTATTCCAAATCTTATTAAGTCGCTGTTCCCAATGATACCTTGTGAGCCTAAGTTTGGTATTAATCCGAAATTAATTTTCTTTGTTATGTTGCCGAGGCGTATTGGGAGTGTTACTGCTCCTTCTATCGTCACCTGTGTTCCGTTTCCCATTGTAGCTGTTCTGTCGGGTGTGTTGTTTATTTGTGTGTCTGTGTTGTGTAGTATTTGTATTACTTCTGCGCCTAGGTATGAGTGTGTTGCGCCTGTGTCTATTAGTGCGTTAAATTCGTGACCGTGTATTTCGATTCTGATGTGAAACCTACTTTCCGTTCTGTTGTTATCTGTTGTGGGTGCTACTGTCTCGGGTGTGTTTGTGTTGTTTTTGGGGTTGCCCTCCACCCTTGCTGGGTCAACCCTTACTCGTTTCCCTGGTTCTGTGTTTGTGTGCATTGCCATCTGAAGTGTCCGGGTTGGTTGCAGTTAAAGCATCTGCGTGGTGTTGTGCCTGTGTTTGGATTCGTTTGTGTTTGTTGCTGAGTGTAGTGTGGTGAGTTATACGTGATTGCGGGGTATCGAGTCTGTTGCGTGTTTTGGTTTGTTTGGTTTCGTCGTATGTTGTCTGTGAGTGCCGGTGGTATATTTGGTGTTGGGAGTATTGCTGGGCGGGGTTGTGTTTGTGTGTACTTGTATGGGATGTATTGTGTGTGGTGTGTTTGGTGTGTGTAGGTTTCTCGCGGGTGTGTGTAGTTGTTTAATATTGTTTGTCTCGTGTTTTCCCATTCGATATTTGCTTCCCATTCTTTTGCGGCCATTTCCAGTTGGTCGAAGTTCGCGAAATCGTATGGTTTTATGTATGCCTTGTATTCTATTTTCATGTTTCTGTATGCCAGGTCTAGTTGTGTTCGTGGGTGGTATGGTGGTTTTAGTTGTGATAGTAGTGTTCTAAATTGTATTAGGAATTGTGTGATTTTTTGTGTTGGTCCTTGTACGTAATTTCTGATTTTTTGTTCTAGCCTGTCCCTATGTTGTATGTCTTGAAATGCGTGTGTAATGTCTCTTTCGAATTCTTCCAGTGTTCGCCATTTGCCTCTATTTAATCTGTACCAGTTTTTTGCGTCACCTTCGAGTATTGGGCTGAGGTTGTTGATTAATTGTGTGTCGTGTATTTCATAACCTGTTTGGTAGTCGCGGAGATTTTGTAAAAATTCGTCTATGTCTTCGTTTGTGTTTCCTGAGTATTTTATGTTCCATGTTTGTATTGTTTTCATTGCCATTGCTGGCTGGTTCCAGTATGTACTGTTTGGGTTTGATGTGTGGTTTGTGTTTGTGGGGTGTATTGACTGTGTGCTGTATATGTGTGGATCTTCGTATACGTTTCTGTCGCTTGGTGATGCTTCGAGGTCTATTAGGTTTTGCATAAGTCGTGTGTTACGTGTGTTGGTGGCTAAAAATGTGTCTGTTCCTGTGAAGTGTCGGTTCGTTTGATTGGTGGTTACCGTGTTAGTTTGCGTGTGTGTAGGTGTTGGGATTGTATTGTATGTTTGTGTGGGATTTGTTGGTTCTGGGCTTTCTTGGTGTTGAATTTGTGTACTGTGTAAATTGTGTGTATTCTCTATGATAGCTGCATCGATTATATTTATTGTGTTTGGTGAATTTATCGTGCATCGTCTATTTATTTCCTGCCGTTGGGTCGGTGTTTGTTGATCTCGTGTCGCGCGCGGCTCGCTCTGTGTCGAGTTGTTTTGGTTGCGTTCGGGTGTGTGTATGTCCATGTGTTCGCGCGCTAGGCCTTGCGGTTCCCTGTGTCCTTGGTCTGCCATTGTGTGTATCGTGTTTGGTAGTGTGTGTGTTCAACTGTCTTTATTTGAATTTTCGTGACTGTGTAGTTTTGTTTCGTGAGTCTATGTGTACTTTGTTAGCGTTTATTCCTGTGTTTTGTCTCTTAATTGTTTGGATTTGGGGTAAAAATGTGGGTAATTTACGTTGGGCGCCAATTTGTGACGGATTTTGAGTCTGCACGAATAATATGGGTGGGGAAGACAATTAGAGACGGGGCGGATATGATCGGTAAAACTTAGTGTGTGTATTTTTTTTTTCTTTTGCACCAGGGCTCGACTTAAATTAAGATTTACAAAAGGGTTGTAGACGTAAGCGGTGGCTGATCACGCCTCAGCCCTTAGCGTTGCTTAATACTAACTTACAGATACGCGCGCAGGGGGGGGGGGGGGGGAAGAGTGGGTGAGGTGCCGGGGAATGTGAAGTCGGGAGGGTTGGTATTGCGAGGGGATGGGGTGGTGTAGCGTGACGTGGAGTGTGAGGTAGAGAGGGTCGGTATTGCGAGGGGAGGAGCAGATCGGCCGTAGGGTGCAGGCTAACCTGGTGTCGTCGGCGTGTGTGTGTGGGTGTCTCGAGGTGTGGTGGAGTGTGGTTGGGTCTCGTCGGTTCCTGGAGTCGTCGGCGTGTGTGTAGCGGGGTGTGTCGGTGTGAGTGTGGTGGTTTCTCTCGTTCTTTCTTTCTCTCTCTCTTTCGCTCGTAGCCTAGGCTGTTTTTGGTCTCGATTCTGTCACGGCCGTGATCGTACTGAATCTGGCGCTCGGCTCTGCCGAGCGTCGGGGGGGCTTCGGTGATGTTCGGGTCTTTCCCGACGGGACAGGGCTCACCCGTTCGGCTCTTCCCCGCGGGTTTGGGGTTTGTTGTGACTTGCACTCTAGGTGCAACGTCACACCTTCTTCTGGTGCGTCCTCCTCCGTGGGTCCGAGGAGCTGATCTATTTCTCGCTGGAGCGAGAGCCAGCGTCCCAGGATTCGTGATCGCACCGCGGGGATCATGGCCTTGCCTAGCCCTCGGAAGTCTATCGGGAAGGGAGCCTCTTCTCCATCAAGGATGACTATGAGGTCGGTTTGGATCCCCTTTTCCTTGGTGTCTCGCTTAGTCTGGACACCCCTCTTCCTTGTGCTGACAGTTAGACGGCGACGGGACGTCGTCGTCTGCATCGCGCCGTCCCGTGGGGTTGTCTGCACGGGCGCATCGTTCTGCCGGGTCGTCGGGCTGGCCTCGCGGATGTTTCTCGGAGCTGCGGGGTGGCGGGGGCTTCTTTTGCACCGGGAAGGCGCCCTCAAGCCTCCACACAGTGGCCCGCGTGGAGTCCCGGTCGGTCGCCCACGCTCTGGCCGCAGAAGGTGCAGTTACTGCTCCCCGGCCTCTGGTGTGAGAGGTAGCGCTCCAGGTAGCTCTTCTCCCAGTGCTGGTCGCTCATCTTCTTCCCGCAGCTCGGGCAGACCCCGCGCCTCACCTTTTCCGCCGCAAGTGTCATCGTCGTTGATGTCATCTTCGCCGGCGAATGCACCTTCATCAACTTCGGCAAGGCGGTTGAGGCCGCCGCCTCGGCTGGTGCTGGTGTTGATGTCAGTGCTGGCCTTGGTGCTGCTGCTGGTTTTGGTGCTGGTGCTGGTGTTGGTGCTGGTGGTTCATCCTTGGCGTCTTTTGCCACTCTATCGTGTTCCCGTGCCATTCTCCGAACACATGCAGAACACGTGCTCAATTTGTATATGCGCGGACACCCGTGCTTGCGCACTCTCATACACATATTTGCCATTGCTCACGGCAATTACCGCGTAGCTCAGCTGTGCATTACGATATATTTTTATGGTACAATTTCAGTAAACTGGCCAGCGGCTTATACCACCGCCAGTTTTACCTTGTCAACATGCTTCCTCATCCTTTTCCCATTTACTGCTTCCAGTATGACATTGCTATGGTCAGTTACTTGAACAATTTTATAGGGTCCATGATATTGGGAATCAAACCTTCCTTTACGAGGTTCCTTAAGGACATAGGCAAGGTCGCGCACTTTACCTGGGAAAGGACGGATTTTCTTGTCATAATATTTTTAGGTTGTTTCTTTCACGCGATTCTGATTTTCACCGGCCATTTCGCGTATCTCGGAGAGACGTTTTAACTCGATAATAAACGAATTATACGTTGATAGTTTATCGTCCACGGGGAACTGACTCGGTAGTCGAGGCAGCCTCCCGTACACGATTTTGTAAGAGGTGAAATTTGTCGCCTCGTGCACGCTAGTGTTGTATGATAATTCTGCGTAAGGCAACAAGCGATCCCGATCATCGTACGTATCTGCATACTGCTTTATGTATTCCGCTAACAGTATGTGACTTCGTTCGAGCGCTCCGTTCGACTGTGATCGATAGCCGGAAGTCGTGAATTGTTTTATATGAAAGATTTTAGATATTTCGCGTGATAGATTTCCGGTGAAAGCTGCCCCGCGATCAGTGAGGATCGCACGGGGAGCACCAAATTGCGCAATTAATCGCCTCGGCATAGCTTCGGCGATCGTAGTCGCTTTCAAATCGGGTATCGGTTCTGCTTAACAATACTTCGATAGGTGGTCTTGCATGGTTAGTATGTGTTTATTGCCATGTGGTGTTGTAGGCAACGGACCCACCGTATCGAGCGATACCTTATCGAAGACATCAGCCGGCGTATCAGTAATAAGCATCGGCTCTCGCGTTTTCGCTCGAACCAATTTACGTTCCTGACAGCCTTTGCAACGACGGATGTAATTTAGCACTTCGTTTCTCAGCGAAGGCCGATGAAAACGATCTCAGATTTTGCGATTGGTCTTGGTTACCCCTCGATGGCCTCCGACAAGACTCGCGTGAAATTCTTCAATTATTTGCAAGTGTTGTCCATCTGGTGGCCGTCGAATTGTACCGTAGCATATTGTGGTGAGTATGTTAGACTTACTGAGTAATCTGTTCAACCAGTCGAGGAATTTCGTGTGCGGTGATTCGTCCGTATAATCTCCCGAGCGTGAAATACGAACCGACTTCACGACCGCTCGTTGAAGGCGAATATAAGATTCTCGAGTCCCTCGAATATGTGCTCGGTGTTGGTTTCGTCGTAGTACCGCTTTTTAATAACGATACTATAAATTTCATCGGACCCATATGGAGTTACCGCTATTTGTCCGATTGTTAACTTCCGGTCTTTAATTGTTTGTTCATCTACCCTTCCTAGATCAGCGAGTAGTTTTCCAATTGAGGTTGATAGTTCTCCATCCGCAGAGATGGAATGGACTAGATAGTCCGGTTTATACGTTAGGCATTCTGGCGAGCCTATTATCGTACTTGTTTTTCTTATAGATTTTTCCCGCTCAGGTTCCTCTTCACTGGATGAGTCCAGTGAGGACGACGTGATCGAGGACGAAGTCGTGTCCTTTGATCCTATTATGATGGGATCATCGGGAAAGGTTATGATTTTGCTTTGATTCCCACTAGAATTATCGGGAAGTGAAGCACGTGGTAACGCACGTGGTCGGTAAGGTGTAGATCTTGCAGCCGGGGCCGCATCGTTGCTGGGCAATGACCATCTCACCGTGTGGCGGGGAGCGGGCAGTACAGAGGTCCGGGCGGGCTGTAAGGTGTCGGGTTTGCGCTCGAGTCCCGCGGCCATACTTGTCTTGGGCCTCTCCCTCGCACTCACTCACGGCAAACTCTCTCTATCAGCTGGTGGCTCATCGCTCTCGTCGTCCGCCTCCGTTCCTCCTACCGTGCGTGATGACGTCTTCTCTCCCGCACTCAGCCGCCGTATTAATTCCTTGTGCGATGGTGACTTGAACCTATTTTCTAACGCTTTCGAGCGGCTGGCAAGCTCGGCATCTCCGGCGATGTCATCGAAAGGGTTTTGTTCTTGAAGAATCCTCCGAGCCTACTCTTCTACCTCATCCCCCTCCGACAGATGATCAGGCCAGTCAAAATCTGTTTCATCAGGCCCTTTTTTGGGGTCGCGGGAGGGTTTGGTGTGATGTCGCTCTTTCAAACGCCTTAATGATTCGTTAAATTTGTGAATTGAGTCTTCAAGGGTTGCCGTTACCGTCTTTGTGCTATCTGCTTCCGATTCCTCCGTGCTTCCATCAGAATCGTTGCTAGGTCTATCTATTATAGAATCTTGGTGATCGGTCAAATCGTTGCTAGGGGTGGTGACCGTGACCGTGATTGCAGCAGACCTCTGGTCAGACGTCGCGCCTGCGGACTCCAATGAAGACGCCGGTTCTTGGGGACCTCCGAGGGGCTTGACCTCTACGGGGGGTGGAGGCTTCGGCCTTTTCGGAGGAAGTAACGGTGAGGGCAACATACTGCGGTGCAGGCGCTGTATGGGTGGCCCTGAGCTCTCCGATTCGGATCCGGAGGGTTTCGCGACGGTGGGAGGTTGGCGCCTCGCGGGTCTCGTAACGACCTTCCCGCGTGTGCGTCTCGCCACCGGGCCTGAGCTCTCCGAGCTCCCCTCTCCTCTTTCAGGTACCGTTGGCACTGTAGGCACGCTGTGTAGACGCGATCGTGTGCGCGCTGCTACGATTGATGCATCGGCCTTGGACTGGCCAGCTGATGTCTCAGATGTCGACACTTCTGTGCTAGACGTCGGGTCTTTCCGAGTACCGAAAGGTTTTGAAGATAAAGGCAAAACTTGAGCTTCCTGAGTGACGTTCGGCTCTACGTCCGAATCACTTGAAGACGAGGTTTTCATCGGATTTACGGGATTACGGGAGAGTACATTGGCATTTACATTTTCACGCCCTGGCTTGTGTTGGAATTCATGATCGTATTAACACAATCTAATTTTCCATCGATTGAGCCTCTTGCGTGGGTCGAGCGAAGAACGCATCCATTTAAGAGGCTCGTGATCGCTTACGAGCCTAAATTTCTTTTCATACAAATATGTGGAGAAATGTTCTATTGAATCGATTATAGCCAGACACTCTTGTTCCGTAGCTCCGTAATTCTTTTCAGCGTTACAGAAAATTCTAGAATGATAAGCGATTCGTAGATCATGGCCATCGTGAATTTGTGACAACACTGCTCCGAGTGCAAATTCCGAGGCATCGGTCATCAAGATGAATTGTTTGGACAAATCGGGATACTGTAAAATCGGTTCTTGACACAGTGCTTTGCGAAGCTTGCGAAAGCTATTTTTCTGCTCCCGCTCCCATAGGAATGGTTTTCCCTTTTTGAGCAAGTCCGACAAGGGCTTAGATTGGCAGCGAAATCCGGAATAAATCGACGGTAATAACCGGCAAGTCCCAGAAATTGGCGCACGTTTTTCTGCGTCCTTGGGCGCGGAAACTTACGCACTGCCTCTAGTTTCTTCGGGTCCATTCGAAACCCATCGCGGCTAACGATATGCCCGAGATACGCGACTTCGCTACGCAAGAACTCGCATTTGTCCGGTTCGAGGACGAGGTTAGCGTCCCCGAGACGTTGCATAAGACGACGGATTTTAATCTTATGTTCCTCGAGAATTTCCGCAAATACAACAATATCGTCGAGATACACGAACAGCCCTGTCCCCTGCAACCCGATCAGCACCCGATCCATCAGGCGTTGAAAGGTCGCGGGCGCGTTTTTGAGACCTTGAGGCATGCGAGCGTACTCGTAATGCCCGTTTATCGTGGAAAACGCTGTCTTTGAACCGTCGCTACGATCCATCGAGATCTGCTGGAAGCCGCTCGCTAAATCGAATGTCGAAAATTACGTAGCTTTTCCCAGCTGCTCGAGTATTTCTATCATATTCGGGAGATGGTATGCATCGAAAATCGTCTTTTCGTTCAATTTACGGAAATCGATGACCATGCGCATCCGAGGATTCCCTTGAGAATCGGGTTTTTTACGAACTATTGAGACCGGCGAGTTATACGGGGAGCGTGAATGAAAAATTATTCCCTCGCTTAGCTTTTTCTCAACTTGCCGTTCCAGTTCCGACCGATACACCACAGGAAATCTGTATTGTTTCGCGTCTACCGGGAGCTCGTCCACCGTCGGGATCCGATGGTGAACTTGATCCGTGCATCGCAATGTATCGCCTGGTAGCTTATACATGTGAGGATATTCCTCGATGAGATTTATAACATGTGCGCGCTCCACCTCGTTGAGCCTATCTAATCGCAATGATTTAATTATGGCTTCTATCCGATCCGTCGGCGGAGTAGTCTCTACGCCGCTACCGTCGGAGCTCTCACCGCTCCAATAGCCGCCCTCTCGATAATGCTCAAAATCTTCGAGTTCCAGATGCTCGATTTCTAATTCAATGTCGTCGAATAGCGTGTTTATTGCCAAGACGTAGCACGATCCTCCCGCAGGAGCAACGATACTCTCTCCGATAAACACACCCGGTTGAGTCTCGATTTGCGGTAAGTATCGCTCCTTTAGATTCGCGTTCTTTAAAAGGGTGCTTATTTGCTCACTCGTACGCGCGCGCGGTTTATAACTTCGTTTTTCCGAAGCGAATTTCGTTGCTAACACGCGCCTTGTTGGCTCCGCGTCGGGAGGAGATAAGCCTAGGAAAGGCTTGGGTCGGATAGGATCACCGGTCTCGTAAATCATGTAATTTAGCCGGTTTCTCAGAAATATGAAGGACAACTAAGCCGAGTGTCGGAATATCCGATTCCTCTAACTCTGTTACCCATATTTGGTTGTCAGTATTTACAATTGAGTCTTGATCGAAGGCACTTAGTTTGATTGAGCTGGCTAATGAATCCATGTCAAGAAAGAATTTTCCCTTCTTGTTACAAAGTTCGGGGGCAGTCAGTTCGACTACTGGGCTCTCCTCGTCGGTGAGGGTCTAGAGGACGAGGCATCGTTCTCCGGGAACCTCACTGACTGTTGGTGTTCTCGGGGTCGACTCGACTCGCTTGCTCCTGTCGGGCCCGCAGGGGAATTTGCTCGGCGAGCCCCAGGATAGTTTAAAGGCTCCCTTTGCGGGGAACGCCCCGGAGATGACCGACGCTTTAACGGGCAGCACGGGCAATCCCTGTTCTCTTTACAGCAATATTTATATCCGCAAGGCGTTGACGGATGAGAATATGACATTCCCGCGGCACCCTCGCGGTTATCAGGCGTTTGCGCGGGTTTTAAAATTCTGGGAGCCGGTTGTGGTGACTGGCTTCGATGAGTAGATGACTGTCTATTTTCCCAAGCCGTCGGCGACGGAGTTCGAGAGCCATAGCGAGCGTAAAGAACACGCGCCGATTCGTCCTGACTGGAGTCAATTGCTTTCCGTCGGCTACCTCGAAGCGCGACTTTTTCAGCGATTTTGAAGGCTGCTTCGAGTGTTTCCGGCTCGCGCGAATCTACCGCGGTTTCGATATGGGTAGGCAAACCGTTTATGAATGAACCTAACGCGATTTGATGTAGCGGGTCCCGCTTCAACTCCGGCAGATCGACGCCAAAATATGATTTGAACGTGCTTCCCCCGCTTAGCGAAATTCGTACTTTGTCGTAGAATTGCCCGACGGATGGATCGCGTTTCATCCGGATCGTTGATAGCGCCTCCGTGTAGTAGTCATAGGTCTTTCCGCGGGCGAGTCGATTCTTCAGCAGTTTCACCACCTTGGCCATGGTCTCGACTTTCTCGCCGTAGATGCAGTTTCGCGCGTCCCCGCGCAATCGCGATATTACTGCGCCAAGGTGCTGCGCTTTTGCCGCGGCTGGCACGAACGTGGAAGCGTTTTGGATGTCTTGCTAGAAATCCCTCAACGGCATATTTTTTCCGTCAAATTCGGGAATTTTTTCCGGATTATTTCGGATAGTTAAGTTTTCCACAATAGTGGAAATACTGGCGACCAGCTCGGCTGTCATATCGGCGGCCTCTCTGGCCGGAGCGTGATTAGGCATTTTGACGAGTCCGTGGGTACGGAAGGAGATCGAAAAGGATAAGTGGTTCTTTCAAGTATAGTTCGACTCCCTCATTTGGCGAAATGAGAAAAATTCAGAAAAATTATATGATTTGAATTTCAAAAATGAAATCCTCGATTCCAATTCGAAAGGAAAAATCACCTCGGTATCGCACTTCTGACACCAATTTTGTCTGTCACGTGCGGAGCGGTCTCGCACGCGACGACTCAACCCTCTAGGTAACCGTGGAGGTTCATTCTTATTTTTTTAGTGGGTCGGGAGGTGATCAACCTATACAGGGCGATCCTTGTGAAATGGATTAGAGAGTTTCAATATTATCGTACTAAAATGTTTATGATGCAAAGCCGAATGTTTAATGGAAAGATAGCAACAGAAATGGAAGACGGGGAAGCTTACAATGGTTTTATGTTAATGTTTACTCTGTTTCTCTCGCACTTACTCTTCGGTAGTTCAGATTCGAATTCGCAGAACGGCTCACACTTTCACACTCATATGCAATTGAGACTACACAACTTGATTGAGTTCGTGGCAAAGCTTTCTACTCTTAAAGTCTTACTTCAAAAAGCTGACGTCGTGACGCCAGACGCTTCAAACACCGCGTGTAGAATTAGAAGAATTCACTTTCTATTCGTCGGTGACTCTAAGACTGATAACTCTATACTCGACAGCTTTGAAGGAGCCTGTTTCCGTTGACGTTACGTTGGTTTGATCCTGTCTCTAACGGGACTGACTTCGCTCGCTTGTCCGACAACCCTTGGAGCATCGGGCAGCAAGCGAAATTTTTGCTGAATTCACAATTTTAGAACAAAGGCTCGCCTCGCGACGGTCATCCTCGAAGCGCGTAATCTCGGGCTCGCCTCATCCCGGTGTTGATTACACCCGGGATCTGGCGGGCGCGGAGACGCTGACGTTGCTGACAGTGAACTACGCCGTTGCGCATCGGTTGTGCCACGAACTGTTTCATAATGAATATTTTATGGATTTACATATGAATTTAAAGCTATGCTTCCTTGTCTCTGAAGCGATAATAATAATTATTGAAATGGTATATGATGATTTATTCAGTGTAAATATGGGGCGCTCGTTACAAGGATTGAGGACGACGACCGACGGTCGACGTATGATCGGAAGAATGACGGCCTATACCGTCCCCGAATCCCGCGACGTACCGAGGGGGTCCACGGGTCCCTCCGGTCGCTTGTCGGCCTTGCGTTCGCTGACTGGCCATCCGAGCTGCGTATATCTCGAGTGGCAACGGGTACGGGAAAAAATTTTCTTTTCTCAGTCCCCGCACTCACATTGCCATCGCACACGCTCGGCGAGCAGAGCACGGCCGCGCCGGTCCGCATGCGACTCGTCCGAAATAGGACGAGCGACGCGTCTCGTGACCGGCGTCGAGCCAGCTCTGCAAACACAAGCATTGGGGCTTCATCTAACCGACAAGACGAATCTCCGAACCAAGTGCTAAGTCTCAACAGATCGCAGCCTGGTAATTTCTCTACCGAGTATAACACCCCGCCAGGTACCTAAGTCGTCTACAGACGATTCTGAGTCTCGACATCGAACTGGATGACCCATGATCGACCGTTCAAGGCCAGACCGACGAGCCGGAAGATCCCGACGGAGGCCAAAGACCCCGCCCGGCAAACAGAGCTCGTGCGACGACCGGTCCACGGACCGGCCACCTAGTAAAGTCACATTGTTTTGAGCCTTTCGACCCACGAGACTCCTCGAAATATCGTTGCCCCCTTTGACTAGAGAGAATACGGCCTTAGAGGCGTTCAGGCATAATCCCACGGATGGTAGCTTCGCACCACCGGCCGCTCAACCGAGTGCGTAAACCAAATGTCCGAACCTGCGGTTCCTCTCGTACTGAGCAGGATCACTATCGCAATGACGAGCCATCAGTAGGGTAAAACTAACCTATCTCACGCCGGTCCGAACTCAGCTCACGTTCCCTATTGGTGGGTGAACATTCCAACGCTTGGCGAATCCTGCTTTGCTAGGATAAGAAGAGCCCACATCAAAGGATCAAAAAGCGACGTCGCTATGAACGCTCGGCCGCGACAAGGCAGTTATCCCTGTGGTAATTTTTCTGACACCCCTTGCTGAAAACTCTTCAAGCCAAAAGGATCGATAGGCCGTGCTTTCGCAGTCTCTATGCGTACTGAACATCGAGATCAAGCCAGCTTTTGCCCTTTTGCTCTACGCGAGGTTTCTGTCCTCGCTCAGCCGGCCTTGGGACACCTGCGTTATTCTTTGACAGATATACCGCCCCAGTCAAACTCCTTGCCTGGCAGTGTCCTCGAATCGGATCACGCGGGAGTATGATCGACGATCGGCCGAAGCCTCACGCCACTCTTACACGCTTGGTTCTAGAACAACGTGACAGCCGGGACGAAAGTCCTCGACGCACGCGCTCCGCCTAAACGAGTAAGTAAAGAAACGATGAAAGTAGTGGTATTTCACCGGCGATGTTGCCACCTTCCACTCATGCTACACCTCTCATGTCTCCTTACAGTGCCAGACTAGAGTCAAGCTCAACAGGATCTTCTTTCCCCGCTAATTTTTCCAGGCCCGTTCCCTTGGCAGTGGTATCGCTATACATATAGTAGATAGGGACAGTAGGAATCTCGTTAATCCATTCATGCGCGTCACTTATTAGATGACAAGGCATTTGGCTATTCGTTTTTTTTTTCTTCTATTCAAAATATTCACAGGTATCAAAGGTGAATAAATAACATTATGCCCGGTTTATCCGAGAAACCGGTGCAGCTTTTTATTTTCCCCGGATCAGTCTTCGCACGTCGAATCCTTTCTTTCGTTATTACATCTTGGCCAATTACGTAACTTGACTTCTTTCTTTCCAGATGTCAACCAATTCCTTCTCTCTCTCTCTGTCTTTTTCCAGGTGTTATTGATGTTGAGTTGAACATGTGCCACGCCGCAATGGTTCTGTTCACAACCCTCGTTGAAATGATGCTGATGTCCTTTTTTCCGATTAACCCTCTCGTCGGAAGCTGATGGGCAAATCTTTTGCTCCATACTCCCCTGCAATTCAAGGTTGCCGCCAAAGTAAGTACTGTTCTGGCTTCGTATCTTTTCTATATTAGCTCTATGATTTCCAGGATGTCTGCATACTTCTTGATCTTGTCCCAGTCTGATTTTTTCCAAATTCATCCGCTCGTTTCTCACTTGGGCGTCCACGACTAGAGACATGTGTCCCAGTGTTGCTAGGATGTCCGGCTTACAAAGACCTTCAGTGGTTTGGAAATGTGGTTCTTCAGTGACTTCGTACCCTGATCTTCTGAGCCTTTTTACCAGGTATTTGACTATAGCATCATGTCTCTGTATTCTGGCTAAGTTTGCACGGTGACAGTGTTGCACAATGTGGTTGAGGGTTTTGATCTGACCACACCCCTCTCTGCATGTTCTATCTTTTCTCCTTCCTCGAGCTGTCCGAGATCGTGTTGGCAAGGCTTTTATTCGAGCCTTGCAACAATTTACAAAATCCTTTCCACTAAGAAAGTTACTCATGCTAGACACCCATTTATGCTGCTCGCCAACCATGCGCGAGTCCTTTAGCGCTTTGCCATCCACTGAGGCATTCAATACTTCAGCCCAGAATCCATCGATTTGTTTAGCTGTTTTGAGAGCTTTCCCTTCAAAGCATATTCTTTTTTCAGCAGCCTTCATTTCCTGTTTCAGATATCCGCCGACTGCGGTTCCGACTACATAGTCTGACCTAGTGAGGCTGTGAAGCCGGTGCCATCTATCCGCTGGGGCTTTCCACCGTACCGATGGCAAACCGAGGCCGCCGTCCTTGATGTTTGCGTGGATATAGGCGTTTGGGCAGTCATGTGGGAGATGTAACCACCTGCGGACATCCGCGCGAACTCTTTGATCTATGGATCGTAAGTAACCTATAGTTGTAACACCCATCGTAAGTTGGTTCATTGCTGATGGTATTATCATCGATCGGAGAGCCCATAGGCGCTGTTGTGGTTTCAACGGGGCCTTTGAGAGCTTAACCAGGTCTTCAACCATTTGCTCACGAGTTTTGGCTGCTGATTTGCCTTCGGGCGTGAAGAAAATGCCCAAGTATCTCCACTCTTCGGTTCGTTTAAGAGCCGGTACGGTGACCCCTCGTATTTTGAAAGAGCTTCAATCCACAAAGGTTTTCTTTTCTTTTGGTACAGTTTTAATCGCCACCGTCAGACACTTATTCGCATTTGCCTCGAGACCACAGGAGTACAGAAACTCAGTGACATTGTCTAGCAGGGTTTTCATACCCCCTTCAGTTGATGCGACCAGTATGATGTCATCAGCGAATGCAAGTAAGCTTACTCTAATTCCATCCATCTCGACGCCAATCTCCTCGGGTATTCTTTTTATCATTTCATCTATGATAAAGTTGAATAAATACGGTGACATGGGATCTCCCTGCTTGACGCCACACGTTGTGTGGAGTCTTCCCGATTTCCATCCACCATGCTGTAGAATGATTTTACTCTCGTCATAGAGTCTCGCGGTGTACTCCATCATGGGCCCGCACGCCTTTAGTGTTGAGAACTTCTTCAAGCGTATCGAACGTGACCGAGTCGAAAGCCTTTTTTATATCGAGGGAGGCCAGAAAGACCTTTCTGTGTTTCTTCCGGTGGTAGCGAAGCACAAGGTCGAGCAGCATCGTGTTGTCCACGCATCCGTCAGTATTACAGAAGCCTCTTTGCCTGTCGTCTATTTCGACCGTCTTTAGCCGATTTGCGAGTACCTTATGGAATGTCCGCGTGATCACCAACGATATTGAAATCGGGCAAAAGTCGCTAGAATCAGACGCCCCCTTCTTTTTCGCTATAAGCACTGTCCTTGATAGACAGAGCTGTTCTGGTAGACAGCGGCACCATATGAACAGATTAAACAGCCTTGCTAATATCATCGGTGATACACTCTGCAGGTCTCTCGCTGAAATCCTATCTGGACCCGCCGAGGTGTTTGTCGGTGGGTAGGCTCTCTGGACTTCCTTATCCTTGACCAGGTTCCATAGGTGTTGTAGGTTCTCGTCAGGTTCAGGTAGGTTTGGTGCTAGACCGGTGCACTTACTGAAAACAGCTTTCCAGTAAGGCTCCATTCTATTTTGATCAACCCCGGTATCTTGTTCCAGTTGGTCTGTCAGGATGCGCTTGACACATCTACTTGGCGCTTACTTACAAAGGTCTTGGACTCTGGCGTATTCTGCCCGTCTCATCTTTTTTCTGGGTATATGTTCTCCGCCCCTTTCTATACTTCGATGCTCGCTCACGATGTTCTTTTTGATCTTCTCAGGAAATACTTCCTCCAGGAATAGACCCAGCTCGGTAACTATCTCCGCTCGAGTTCTATGTACAACTTGGCTGTAGATGGAATCAAGTGTTTCAATCCACCAGCCTTCTCCGACCAGAGAAGGATGGCTGAGCAGGAACTCCTGGATTTTATCATCCGTCTGCTCATCCTCGGGCTCGTCCGCACTCTCATATGCCTCCCCGGAACCCTCGAATTGATTTTCCGGTTGCAGCAGATCCAAGTATTTCTTCACTCTCTTTTTATAACTAGGTCGCCTTCGATGGCTCTTAACGGCATCCGATGGCCTTCCATAAAATACCTTTGCCAGTTTTTGATCAATGTTGATTACCTTCTCTTCTTACAGGATAAGTTTTGCTTCTTTCCTGGCCATCATATTCGTCTCTTCCTCCGACCATCTATCGTTCTTCGTTACCTTTGCCGCTTGTTGTTCATCATACCAATCACGATGCCCATGCTGCTCGTGGACACCGAGACCAGTCACTTTGCTAAAACCTCGTAGACATCCAGGAAAACGACGTTGATGGCCTCTTCTTTATTCCCAGGCTCGGCTGAGGATGACTGATCTGGTTTCGCCGCAGTCACAGCGGGGTCTGTGAACCGGCGGGCAATTTGCGCCTTTCGCGCGTTTCTTGTTTGTATTGGACCTGCTTTCTTGGGCCAGAGGGTTGGTAGCTCCAAGGCCCGTACATAGCCACAAAACTCGGTAGCCAGCGTTTCCACTAGCGTTGCCCGACTCCCACCACGAGAAGGTGTATAGTTGGCACTTGGGCTCCTAGGCTAAAGGCGCTCACCAAGGAGATTTTTTTTTTTTTTTTTTTTCCGTGAGGAGAAATCTTCTAAAGACGAACGGGCAACGAGCCCGAACAGTGTGAGATTCTCCCTATTTAACGGGCATACTCACTAAAACTCCTCACTCTTCCGCCAGATGTTAAGTGGGACGGCTTAATTGCCTGCTGCCGTATTAGATGGTGGGGTGCAGGTAACCCAGGTTGATAGGGAATGGCCAAATCTCCCTACCCAATCCCCGCGCGCTCTGCTGGAATTCTCGATGTCATTTGATTCCAGCGGGTCCAATTTGTGTGGGACCCTTGTATCACCCTGGTAGTAATGCCACAAAGGAGCCCCAGAGGGATGCGCAAATGAGATCTTAAAGTGTCAGCGGAAGTGCCGCTCCATACACCCCGCCAAGAAAAGGTGCAGCTCAAGACAGTCACGGCGGATGGTTCAACTTGGAGAACCTTGGCAGCTTTGCTTATGATAGGAAGGGAGTCATACTTCTCAAACTTCCTCTTATGACTGTCATCTAGCGGCACGGCACCGCTAACAATTTGCGCATCTACAATGAAGCCTCTGGCTCCGTCTGCCACAAGAATATCAGGCTATCTCAGCCCTACCGACGTTCGAAGATGGGGTTCCACATGTACCCTCATCTTCCGCGATCGCATATGATCGGCCAAAGTCTTGCAGACTGCGTCATGCCGCTTGACTTCACCCCCGTGGGTACGGAAGCAGGATTGGATGACATGTGCGGCAGTCTCTGTGGAGTCGCAGCCAGCTCGGCACTTGATGTTGGTGTACACAGGCCTTTGACCTCTCGACGTGCGGACTTTTGTTGGAAGACTGTTGATGCGTACATGGTGGTATTGAATGTAATCCCTTCCAGGTACGCCCAAAGCACCCGCATCAATCCACTTGGTGGAGGCTGATGTTCTGCCACAGTCTCTCAACTCCATCCCGTCTACACGTTCGTAGAGACACCTTGCCCAATACTTAGCTCGATGTTCTGAGCTATTGAGTCTCTCACCATTACACTTCAAGACTCCACGGGCCCACTTGATCTTCTTCTGGACCCAAACCGACCCATACGCAATCCTCGCGGATTTGAAGGACGAATCCTTCATTTGTTCAAGTAACTTTGTTCAAGTAACTTTGTTCAAGTCGGCTCAGTAAAAGGCCAGGGATGGTAGTGGCAAAAGATGGTATGCCAAGTCCGTCGTCCCTGCAACTCGCGTGAACGTAGGCGATGGGGATATCCTTGGGCAGGCGGAGCCAACGCCGAACAGCAGCTCTCACTTGAGAGTGAAGATGATGGAGGACTTTCAAGGTACATCCAGACAGCACCAGGAGATGGTAAAACCTGGTAACCAGATAGCAGCGCAAGATCTTGAGGCGCTGTTGTGGTTTCAGAGGAGCTCGCGTAATGCGCTGAAGCTCAGCCTCCAAGGACGGAGATGCCTTCTTAATGCCTACCGGGCTGAAATTTACTCCTAAGTACCGCCACTCATCAACTGGACCCAGCTGACGAATGGGGCTTCCACCCTGGAGAGCAAACTGAGGCTCAGTAAGGACTTTAACCTTTTTATCTCGTCCTGATGGTACAATGGAGGTGGCAACGCATTTAGAAGGATTGAACGCGAGCCCCTGTTTTCGAGCTGTCTCTTCTACTGCATTCAGCGTGGCCGTCATACCACTCACGGATCCCGTCAGCAAGACTATATCGTCTGCGAATGCGACCCTAATAACCATGTGATTAGGTGCCAATTCATATCCGACAGTAGTCGGAATCGAGCGCAATATCCTGTCATTTACCAATGAGAAGATGACGGTACTCATTGGGTCTCCCTGCCGCACACCCCTGCTCACAACGATTCTCTCAGACTTCCGCTTCCCGACTTCCAAGATGGTCGTGGACTTCTCATAGGAGGTTCTAATATAATCCACCAAGACTTGAGGCACACCAGCCTCCGTGAGGGCAGATGTTATTGCCTGATGACTGACAGAATCGAAGGCCTTCGCAACGTCGAGAGAAACCATGTGAAGTTCACGACGGTTACTCCTGGCGTGATTGATGGTAGAGGCCAGGATGGATATGTTTTCGGCACACCCATCCTCGAGGCAACGTTGCCTCTCGTCGATCAATCCGGCAGCTATCATGCGAGCAGCTAAGATCTTGTGTAGCTGTCTCACTACAACCGAAGCTATACTGATGGGCCTGACGTCAGAAGGCTTGGTAGCTTTCGCCTTCTTGGGGACGAAAACCGTCCTACTTGCGAGAACGTCAGGAGGGAAAGATCCGCTATAGAGGACCATGTTATACAAGAGTGCACGGCACAAGGCAGGACATTGTCTCCAGACGGCTGGTGTTATGCCATCTATGCCAGGGGCCGAGCTGCAGGGAACGTTAATCGAATTAACTTCCCGGATGGGGATCGGGTTCTCCAAAGATGTCTTCTGCTGATGTTCAGGCAGGACAGGATGTTATTGGACGGGGATAAAGGGATGTTCGAAGACTGGTTTCCAGAAATCAAACATCTCCTCGAGGCTAGGTAGTGTTGCCTCATCCTCACCATCCAATACAGCCTTGGCGGCTCTGCTCATGTTCTTCTTGAACAGGTCTTGCATTCGAGCATATACCCTGCGCCTTGATCTCCAGGCGCTCGGCTTGGCATTACGGTTGAACGGGCGTTTAGAGCATCTGCGACCCCTTCGAGTAGCCTTAGTTCGCACCTTAGGCCTGAGTAAGGTCCGAAGCCACGAGATCATCTCTAAAAAGATATCACGACCGTTGATAAGGTCGAGACCCAAGGACGCTAAAGGATGATCTTGAAGAGATTCATCCTCAGCAATTTTGACCAGTAATGATGTAATGGCCTCCTTATATCTGTCTCTTGGGTCTGGTGGCGGGGGCTCCTCGGGGATCGGTGCAGCCGATGTTCTGGCAGGGGACTCTGGAGGTGTTCTTCCTGGCGAAGAACCAGGAGTGGGCGACTCAGGGGTTTCACCCTCGTTGAGCTGACTCGCGTATTGAGCAACAAGATCTCGATAAATCTTGGTCTTTCTGGCATTCTTCACCCCGTCGGTATTCCTGTTCGGGAAGAATTGTGCCATATAAACGTTGATGAATCGGACCCTATTGCCCAGACGATCCTTGCCATGCTTGACGAGATATGCTTCCTCGGAAGCCGCCATTCTAAGCTCTTCAGATGAGTACCCTTTACGCACACGCTCAATATTGATCTCGGCATTCGTGGAATCAGGATGACAATGTCTCCTATGTTGCCCAAGACCAATCTTTGTTGAAAAGTATAGCAGATGATGATGCTACAGGGTCCACAGCTGGTGTTAAGGGCTGTGAGTCAGCAGATGATGTTTGCTGAGCTTGCTGTCGATTATGGATTCGCATGTGATTAGACAGCCCGCGGGAAGATGTAAATGTCCGCGAGCATTGTTGGCAAGAGAACTGATGCTCGTTCTCCTCAGGGGAATTGTCATTATTTCGGGCGGGCGGATTCGGGCAGTTAGACACAGCCCTCCCTTGGCTCGCTAGGCCGGTTGTCCGAGGCAGCGACCGGCAGTCGGGGAATAGCCCCGACACACTTCTTTGTTTATTTGGTGCTAGCGAAAAGACAACTTCCAGGTAGCAAGCCTGAGAGCTGTTCGAGACTTATCAGGCCTCTATGCCCCCGGCTTTGATAAGGGGTCTCCAGAAAACGAGAAAACCGGCTGGCCGTTTGTGTGGACTGCACACTCCTGGAGCCCAAATAGCCTGAGTCATTAGCCACCCATTGGAGCACGTCCAATGGGGCCCGGCCCACACCACAAGGAGGTGACACTAGGCACTTGGGAATTAGGGGTCTCCTCCTCTGCAGAGCAAAGTTGGTTCCCTAAATCCCTTCGTGGCAAGGAGAGCAACTAGACTTGAGAGAGTCATAGTTACTCCCGCCGTTTACTCGCGCTCGCTTGAATTTCTCGATGTTGAAATTCAGAGCACTGGGCACAAACCACATCGCGTCAACACCCGCTAGGGCCATCGCAATGCTTTGTTTTAATTGGACAGTCGGATTGCAGCAGTCCGTGCCAGTTCTGAGCTGCCCGTTGAGTGGCGGCCGAAGAGGACGACGACAACGGCGAACCGCCGCCAAAGCCTCGCAACCAGAAAGATTCGCGGGAGGCCAAGGCACTGGACCCAGCTCGGAACCGGTTATTACCATCACCTTGCCCAGGTCCGGCACGTCAGCCAAACCCGCTTCCCGACCAAGCTCGACACACCGCGATCCTCAGAGGCAATCCTTATTCCGAAGTTACGGCTCAAATTTGCCGACTTTTTTTACCTACATTCTTCTATCGACCTGGAGCTCTTCACCTTGGAGACCTGCTGCGGATATGGGTACCGACCGGCCCGAGACCTCCACGTGGCCCTCTCCTGAATTTTCAAGGTCCGAGGGGAAGATCCGGACACCGCCGCAACTGCGGTGCTCTTCGCGTTCCAAACCCTATCTCCCTGCTAGAGGATTCCAGGGAACTCGAACGCTTATACGGAGAAGAAAACTCTTTCCGGATCTCCCGACGGCGTCTCCAGGTCTTTTTTGGTTACGCCGACGAACTCTCTTGCAAGTGCCCGACTTGTAAACGGTTCCGCTGCCGGGTTCCGGAATAGGAACCAGATTCCCTTTCGCCCGACGGGCGTGTCACATTTCAAACCGCGCGCGCCTACGTCCGTGGGAACGCCAAGCGAGGCCCGACGTTCGCACAATCACCGGCGTCACGACGCGCGTGTCAGGCATAGAAATACACCGACATCGTCATCGGATTTTTCTATGACTTGGGATCGACTAAATCGTGTGCAACGGCTGTTCACACGGAAGTCTTCTCGATATCAGTCCTCCAGGGCCTCGCTAGAGTATTTGCTACCACCACCAAGATCTGCACCGACAGCGGCTCCAGGCAGGCTTACGCCCAGACCCTTCTGCGGACACCGCCGCGACCCTTCTATTCGTCAGTGCTTTAGGACGGCCTAGGCTGCCTTGTATGCCGCTGACGGCCGAGTATAGGCGCGACGCTTCAGCGCCATCCATTTTCAGGGCTAGTTGCTTCGGCAGGTGAGTTGTTACACACTCCTTAGCGGATTCCGGCTTCCATGGCCACCGTCCTGCTGTGTGAAGCAACCAACGCCTTTCATGGTATCCCATGAGCGTCGACTTTGGCGCCTTAACTCGTTGTTTGGTTCATCCCACAGCGCCAGTTCTGCTTACCAAAAGTGGCCCACTTGGCACTCTAATCCGAAATCTCGTGGCTTCATAGTTCAAGCAAGCCAGAGATCTCACCCATTGGAAGTCTGAGATGAGGTTGAGGTCGTTTCGGCCCCAAGGCCTCTAATCATTCGCTTGACCGGATGAGACTCGTGTACGTTTTGTACGCAAGTGCCAGCTATCCTGAGGGAATCTTCGGAGAGAACCAGCTAGTAGATGTTTCGATTAGCCTTTTGCCCCTATATCCAGTTCCTACGATCGACTTGCCCGTCAGAATCGCTACGGACCTCCATCGGGGTTTCCCCTGACTTCGTATTGACCAGGCATGTTTTACCATCTTTCGGGTCCCAACGCGTACGCTCTGGGTGCGCCTCTTCTCGCAGTAAGAACGAGACGCCCCACGAGTGCGGGGCCGCATCGTGACGCGGCCCATCCTCCCTCTGTCAGCGCTGAGCCGACCTTTACTTTCATTCCGCCTTTAGGTTTGCTCGTCCCAATGACTCGCGCACATGTTAGACTTCTTGGTCCGTGTTTCAAGATGGGTCCTGAAAGTACCCAAAGCAATAGCGTCGCCGACCGGTATTTGATAATTCGAACGAGCCAGCCAGAGGACACCGCCAGCCAACAGCCGGCCAGGCCCGGGGACGGCGCTAGGTCCGACCACCGGGAATCGCTGACCGCACTTGCGGCGGGCCCGACGCAGTTCAATGCGGCTCTATACCGTGCGGGTACCGCCGGGCAGCCGGACGGGCAACCGGGGGTCTGCCCCGACGAGAACGCCGAGACAGGCAGCCGATCGGGCCTAAGACCGACACCCAACGGGTCGCGACGTCCTACTAGGGGAGAAGTGCACCCCGGCGCCGCCGGACATTGCACCGCGACCGAGTGCCGTGGACGCAAGGTCCCGACATCACGAGCCGCGGCGAAGCCTGCGTCGCTGACGATAAATCTTCCCGTTCGATTTTTCGGGTTTGTCGGGATTACCCCTGCGCGGTTTCACGTACTCTTGATCTCTCTTCAAAGTACTTTTCAACTTTTCCTCACGCTACTTGTTCGCTATTGGTCTCGTGGTTATAGCGTTGAGCCTTGGATGAAGTTTACTACCCACTCGGAGCTGCACTCTCAAGCAACCCGACTCTGAGGAGAGATCCTTCCGTGGCGCGTCCCGGTCACTTCGGGCCTGGCACCCTCTGCGGGTAAGTGGCCCCATTCAAGATGGACTTGGACGCGGGCCGACGCCCCGGCATAAGTGGATCCTCCAAAACACTACATATTCCGGCGACAGAACCGCGGGTTTCAGTGCTGGGCTGTTTCCTGTTCGCTCGTTGCTACTAAAGAAATCCTACTTAGTTTCTTTTCCTCCGCCTGGTGATATGCTCAAATTCAGCGGGTAGTCCCGCCTGCTCTGAGGTCGTCGTAAGATTGCAAGTCCATCGTCGTCGACGGTCGTTCGTTCAAGAATAGCACCGTCGAAACGACCGAGGACAACGTATTTTTCATACGTTCGAGCTACGGAAACGGCCGTAAACGCCCGCCGTACGGGAGACTCTAGAGCTCCCCGCGGCGAAACGTGGACGGAACTTCTTTACATGAGCGGCGAATCGACCGCGCGGATCATTGGTCTGTCTGTCGCCGTGCCGAATTCGTTCGTTCTCTGGACTATCGCTAGCACCGGAACGTGACGAACGGCAGCGACAGCTCGACCCCGCGATCTGCGGCGACGCGTCGTGACCGTGACATACGTGTTCGTTTAAGGCGACGCGACCCGTTGCTGCGCGACCGGCGCGCGATACGGGCGGTGAACGCCCAGTCAATCGCTCGCAAAGGCACAGTGTGCTGTTTCCCCAAGGGGGTTTTTGCAGCAAAGTTGCCGACGGAGCAGTCTGTCGTGGTTAAACGACCCTCAGCCAGGCGTGGTCCGGGAATTGTATCCGTGGACCGCAATGTGCGTTCGAAATGTCGATGTTCATGTGTCCTGCAGTTCACAAGTTGACGCGCAATCAGCTGCGTTCTTCATCGACCCACGAGCCAAGTGATCCACCGTTTAGGGTAATCATATATGTGAATTTTGCATGAAAATGCTAGAATCACGGTTGTCACCGGCTTTCTGTAGTCGTGAGCGTGGCGCCGCGTGCGTTAGCCCTGTCGCGGTTGCGCGCCGAAAGAAACGCGCGCCGCGCGTCAAATTTCGTTCGTGCGACAGTTCAAGTGCCGACGTCGCCTCGAATTTACGGGTCGTCTGCCGGAATGAACCGGCCCGGACCCGATCGGCTCGCAATGCAAATGATTGACGGCGGACGGCAGTGGGCCGCGTCAGCGAGTCCCGGGCATCGCTGCCCTCGACGCTGCCGGGAGCTGCCTCGTACGGCCGAAAATCCTCTCCGAAACCTACCGCGTTCGCGGCCTGCGTCCGGGGTGTCACGGCGTTGCACCGAGACACCTGGGCGCAGATAGGTTGTCCGCGAAGAAGCGGTGAGACCAGTTTCGCACGTCTCTCTCGTACGACCTGACCGGGTCGAACGAGTCGAGGCGGACTGCGGAGCGGTCCCCTCTCGGTACCGAGTCAGCCGAAGGCGCGAACGACCCGCCGCTGCTCTGCGCTGGACGCGGAGCGACTGGTCGACGCCTTGGCGCGAGTCGGTCGCCGGTCGGTTTCAGCTGGCGACGGCGCTCGTCGCGACCGTGGGTTTTTGCTCCAAGCCGGTCCACTCCGTTAAGAAAATGCCGTAAATTTCCGAACTGCGACCTCATAGCTCTAAAAAACGATCTTTGCTCTACCGCTACCATACCGCCCTCCGACTCCTCATCGGATTTAAACAAACAGGCAGAGTTTTTAGGTACATCTATTGTTCACGTGCTAGATACCCATGCACCGCTGATTATGCGCGAATTTAGGGGACCTTCAGCGGGCTGGTTTACGCCAGAAATAAAGCGGCGTATAAGCGCTAGAAATAACTCATATACCTCGGCAAAACATCTGAAAACAGCCGATTCGATGTCTCAATATCGCGCTCTACGCCGCGCTATCAAAGTCGAAATTGAAAGAGTAAGAAATTTATATTTTAATGATCGCTCATCAAATCTCCCCAATGTATCAAGCATCTGGCGCGAACCTGGCCGCCGTGGGCTTACTGTAGCAAAGTGTCCGCTGGCCTCCCCCTTACATCACTCCGGGGCCGACCAACTAAATGTTTTTTATACTTTCATCACAAATGCCTATCCTCCCTGTTCAACCCATGAGTTAGATCAGCTGCTAGAAGACGATTTACTTTTGGTTCAATCTCAGTTTTCGTTTTCACTTGTCCTTGAGTCCGAAGTCCTGCGCCTACTCCCATCCTGTTTCACCAAATCGCGCGGTCAGAGCCCTGACGATATCCAGTTACCACACCTCCGGGACCACCTCAACCTGATAGCACCTCTTCTGACAAGCCTTCTCAATTGCTCCCTTCGTCATAGTTCATTTTATGAGATCTGGAAACGGGCTTATGTCGTCCCGTTGAACAAATGTGAACCACCTGCCTTCGAATCAGATACTCGACCTGTGGCTAATCTAGCTCATCTTTTGAAAGTCTTTGAGAAGCTAATAGCAATTCAACTTATGCCCTCCCTCGAGCAGAATGCCATACTAGATCCGTATCAATCGGGTTTCCGTAAATTCTACAGTACCCAGTCGGCCCTGCTCAAGTTATTGGACGATGCGAGAAAAGCCATTGATAATAGATGCGTTACCATTTCAGTCCTTTTCGATATCTCGAAGGCGTTCGATAGTATAAACCATCGTTTACTACTGGCTAAGATCATTCGTCACGGGCTGACTGCTGATGCAGTTGGGTGGTTCCACTCTTACCTTTCAAACCGAGCCCAGGGCGTCCAAACTCCCTTCGGCACACATTCTAGTTTCTTAACAAACCATTCAGGAGTTCCCCAGGGCTCGGTACTGGGTCCGATTCTCTTTCTTATCTTTATCAACGATATTGGCCACCCACACAAAGCATATTGTATTTACCGATGGTTTGCAGATATATCTGCATACTCACCTGACCGACATTGCTTCGGCTCTCGGCCGGGTCAGTATCGATGCAGGGGCGGTGTCGGATTGGGCGACGGAAAACGGCTTAAAGCTCAATGTTGCGAAAACCAAGGCCATTATCCTTGGTAGCTCATCCTATCTTACTAAACTATGTCACGACAATCCTCCACGAGTCACTATAAATGGACAGTGTATCCCATACGTTAGCTCAGTTAGGAATCTTGGCGTCTTTATTTCTGCCGTTTTATCTTGGAACGCTTAAGTAGCTCAGATCTCTCGCAGAGTCCACGAAACCCTGCATTAATTAAAACAACATAGAAATATTCTATTACCGGAAGTCAAAACGCTGCTCGTTCATGCTCTAGTTCTCCCTCATCTTGATTACTGTAGCCTCGTTCATTGCGACCTTACTGATTATCTAAATCTTGAACTGATAAGGCTCGTAAACTGTGGCATCCGATATATCTACAACTGTCGCAGGGACACTCATATTACACCTTACCGTCTTCAGTTGAAATGGCTGTCGGTAGCAAATCGTCGCCTGTACTTTTTAGGCTCTTTTCTTTATCAACTTCTATTGACGTCTATACCGACTTATTTACGGAATTCTTTTTTTGAATCGGATCCCGACGTACGTCGCTCTTTGAGGCTTGCAATTACAGATTACCCATCATCATTTCATATCCCCACTAATCGCACGACTTGCTACCGAAATTCATTTCTCCTGTCGGCTATTTATTTCTGGCACAGTCTACCCGTATCACTTAGGCAATCCTCCTCTCTGGCGGTCTTCAAGGCTAAACTCTTCGATCTGCTTTTTGCGTTGTAGTTAGCAGCCGTCAATCTAGCACCGTCACCGCGGCTCTAATTGCTAAGTTCGTTCATTCCCTTTTAGGTTAGGTCTATTCCCTACCTCATTATCGTAATGATAGGTGACATTTTGTTATTTTGTTACATTACCCTTGATCAATCTCACATATGTACTCCTCTATTTTCTTTTCCACTATTATATCTGATCTGTTGGTTTCCGGGTTATGCGTAAGTGAAAAGCACAGTTGAAAAAACAATCTGAATAGTTTAATTTATAGGTAATTGAAGTGTGAAACAGTACAAGGTATATATGTTATGTGTTTACGCGTCAGCGGTCACGACAAGTGTAAAGAGATATTCAAAAATACAAAGGTATCTAGCACGTGAGGCGTGCAATGTATATAGGTTTCAATAGATGTCAGCACGTCATCGATTTGGCTGGAAGATAGAGTGTCGTTCTATTCTCAACACTTCCCCTCAATCGATCGACCAGCTTTCTGAACGATTTGCTTTACCCCATGTTCATAAGCTCACGACATCTTCGATGTTTCACCCCGTTCAGTCCCTTTGTCATGATGTCGGCAGTCATCTCCTCCGTCGGCAGGTACTTCAATTCAATAACTTGGTCCCTGACTGCTCTTCGGACATAGTGTTGTCGAATTTCTATATGTTTACTTCTGGAATGAAATACAGGATTAGCAGCTAAATTTTTAGCTCCCTGATTATCGTTGAAAATAACGGTTGGTGATTTTTGAACTTCATCCAGTTCTCTCAAAAATCCTCTAAGGTACGAGGCTTCCTTTGCTGCTTCAGTGAGCCCCATATACTCTGCCTCAGTAGATGATAAAGCAACAGTTCGCTGCTTTCTCGCCTCCCAGGTGATCGGTCCATTCCCCAGTACAAAAATTATGCCCGTGTATGATCGTCGATCAATCGGACACGACCCCCAATCAGCATCGACGTACCCCTCGAGTGTTCTCTGATCTTTTCCGAAGACAATTCCAAGGTCAGTAGTTCCTCTAAGGTATCGAAGCACCCTTTTTGCTCCTTTCCAGTGTTCTGCTGAGTACCCCGTATTGAACTGGCTAAGTTAGTTTACAGTAAAAGCTATGTCCGGTCTCGTGCTCACGGCCAAGTACATCAGGCAGCCGATCAGCTCTCTATACGGGTACAAGTCTAGCTTCTCTTTTGGGCATTCTTCGATCTTCTCTAATTTGGTGTTAGGTTCCATCGGCGATCCGACTGACTTGCAGTCCTTCATCTTAAACCTTTCCAAAATCTCTTCGCAATATGCTCGTTGAGAAATTTTTATCCTCCCACTCTGATCAGTGAATTGCAAGCCTAGACATTGTCTTACTTCTCCAAGATCCTTGATCTCGAACCTCTTCTTAAGTCCTTGCTTGATGTCCTGCATCCAGTTCAAGTCCTTCGATGCCATCAATATGTCATCAACATAAACCAGCATGATCATACAGTCCGTTCCTCGCTTTGCAAAGTATACGCAGTTGTCAGCCTGTAAAGACTGCATTCCAAGTTTATTCAAAACTGTGTTAAGTTCTTTATTCCACTGATGACCTGCTTGCTTTAGTCCGTACAGGGCTTTCTCTAGCTTGCAGACCTTTTCTCCACGACTGATTTCCTTGATCATCTTTGTCATGGCATCTTTGTCGTAACTTTTTCCCTGCTTTTTCTCCATTCTTGCAGCTATTTCAGGCAGTGATTCAACAAATAATTTCGGTATTTCCATGAAAACGGTTTCTTCCAATTTTGCGTTCAAGAAGGCAGTAGCGACGTCGAGATGATGAATTTTCATTCCTTTCATCATGGCTGTTGCTACAAGTATTCGTACAGACGACATTCGTGCCACGGGTGCGAAGGTTTCTCTGAAGTCTATTCCAGGGCGTTGATTGTAGCCCTTAGCTACCAATCGAGCTTTCCTTCTCACCGGCAATCCATCGGTTCCATACTTATTGCAGAGTACCAGTCTGCATCCAATGGTGCTTCGATCCTGCGGTCGGTCCACCAGCTTCCAAGTGTTGTTTTCCAGTAATGCCACGAATTCATCAACTATGGCATTTCTCCACTCGTGTGCCTCATTACTAGCTAAAGCGTCTTTGATAGATACTTCGGCCAGGCTTGCTTGTGGGTCGTCTGCTTGATCCTTTTCGGTTTGTGTCTGCGTCGGAATCATGTTATATATCTTCTTTCTTCTTCCCCTAGAGCCAGTGCTCACTAGTTTTGGCCTACCAGGTCCTCTTCTAAGTTCTTCCGGCTGTGGTTCCTCGAAAAATCGGTCCTCTCTTGTCAAGTTGTCTTGTAGGTTGGACTGGTCTCCCAGTGCGTCGATACTTTCTTCGAATACACTGTCTCCAGATGAACTATTATTTTCTGAAGAGTCAGTACTGTCATCGGCAATTGCTTCAGCTTCCTCATAATCACTTTTCTCCGATGTTGGTCGGTTTTCAGTTTAAGTTGTGCTTGCAGGTGTCAGTTCAAACTTTATAACCCCTCTTCCATATGTACCTCCTTCTGAGGGCCTACTTGTATCTTGTTCTAGAGGTATTTTTCGTGCAGCAGCTTTCATGTTTTTCATTGACAAACTGGACGATTCCAGAAATTTCACGTCTCGAGTTGATATAATCTTCCTTTCATTCAACATCCAAACTCTGTAAGCCTTACATTCTTTCGAATATCCTATGAAGATACATTCCTTTCCACGAGGGTCAAACTTACCCTTGCCAGGAGTTTTATCAAGCATAAAGGCTCTGCATCCAAACGTCTTCAGATACGAGAGGTTTGGCTTTCTCCCAGTCCATTTTTCAAAAGGCGTTGCACCTTTCAGTATACTCGAGGGACATCTATTGCGAAGGTAGTTCGCGGTGGCTACTGCTTCCGCCCAGAAAGATCCAGTCAGCTGAGACTCGATGAGCATGCAGCGTGCCATATCGTTGAGTGTACGATTTTTCCGTTCCGCCACCCCATTCTGCTCAGGTGTGTAGGGCACAGTGAGCCTCCTTTCAATCCCGTTTTTCTGTAAATATTCGTCAAAGTCAGTATTACAGTATTCCCTTCCATTGTCTGACTGTAAGCATTTTATCATTCTGCCCGACTGTTTTTCAACTGTGGCTTTATAATTTTTAAAAACTTCGAAAACATCGCTCTTCTTTTTCAAAAAATATACTTCGCACCACCTGGTGCTGTCCTCAATGAACGTTACATAGTACCATGCGCCTCCATGTGATTGTTTACGCATCGGTCCACTTACATCAGAATGCACCAATTCGAGCAATTCTGTTTCTCTTGAGGATTCTTTCGGAAAAGGAGCACGAGTAAATTTACCCTGCATGCAGATTTTGCAAGGAGGTAGCTTCTCATCCTTCCTCATTTCTATTCCCAGGATGTTTCCTTTACTGACCGCCTCGACCAGGTCCTTCTCGTTCAAATGTCCTAGTCTTGTATGCCACTTTTCCAGCATCGACTTTTCCTCACAATCAGTACCATCGGCGCTCCATGCGTTCTGGGACTCTTCTCGCAGATAGTACAGGCCATTCACTCGTTCTGCGATCATCGTAATATTTCCATCCTGATCTCGCACTAGGGCGTCGTGTTTCCTGAAAGTGACTTCGTGATGTTTGTTAGTAATTTTCCCAACAGAGATCAAATTTGTCCTCAGATCAGGGACATATAGGGTCGTTTCCAAGTTGAGCACAGTCTTATTAATTCCATTATCAGCTACAACTTTTACAGTTCCCTCCCCTTTGATTTCTGTACATGAGTTACTTGCAAGATTCAGTGATTTGTGTTCAGACTTACTCATATCGATGAATTTGTCAACATCCCCACACAAGTGTGAGGTGCACCCACTGTCGAGGCACCAGGTACCCTGTGGTTTAATTGGGTCAACCTTCAGTGCGGCTTCCTGCGTTGGAATTGCAATGTAGCTCATTTCAGCGTTGGCGCTCATGGGCTGCGTGTCCTTCCTCCTTCCGCAATCTGCTGCTTTATGTCCAACTTTTCCGCATCTATGACATCTAAATTTAAACGACGACGTACCTTCGGATGTGTCCTCCTTCCCCTTGTTCGCATGTGGTTTCCCTTGCCATTTTTTCTTAAAACGACCGCTTTTGTTCGCCAACATGGCATTTGGTACAGCTTCCGGCGTTCTTCCCTTTCTCGCGTCGCATTCTTCTAGAATCTTCACCTTCAATATTTCTGGTTCGGGCAAAACGTCTCTCGTTTCGATCGCACAGCGAAAATTCTCAAAAGCTTCCGGTAAACTATACAGTAACATAATCGTCAGTTGATCTTTATTGATTACTACATCCATTTCCTGCAATTGACCTACAATGTCGAAAAATTTTCGCACATGATCACGTACATCGTCACTTTCGGCCATTTTGTGTAGGGTCAGCTGCTTAAGCAGCGCTGCCTTTTTGGCAGGCCCGCTTGACTGGTACACTGATTCTAATTTTGTCCAAACTTCACGTGACGTTTTGCAACCTTTTATTTGTTGTAATTCTGTGGGGCTAATCGCGAGTATAATGTCCGAACGCGCTTTTCTGTCCATATCGTCCCACTCTGCCGCAGCTGTACTCGCTGATACATCTCCCGGTTTCACATCGGGTCGGGCCTTTTCACCGCTCACATATTTCCACGTTTCATTTTTAATTAGGATAGCTTCTGCCTGAATTCTCCACGTATCATAATTATCTCTATGCAGTGGTTCGATACGCACTATATTACCGGCACTCATGGCTGTTTTTCGCGAAATTTCCGATTTCTTCGAAACGCGCTTAGCGGATCGAACACGTGATCGCACAGTCACGATCGCAGATTGTTCTCCTTTTATTTTTACACTGAGCTAAACCCTTTTTCACTTATGTTTTATTTTATAAACAATACTGGGCCCATAACCTGTTGGTTTCCGGGTTATGCGTAAGTGAAAAGCACAGTTGAAAAAACAATCTGAATAGTTTAATTTATAGGTAATTGAAGTGTGAAACAGTACAAGGTATATATGTTATGTGTTTACGCGTCAGCGGTCACGACAAGTGTAAAGAGATATTCAAAAATACAAAGGTATCTAGCACGTGAGGCGTGCAATGTATATAGGTTTCAATAGATGTCAGCACGTCTTCGATTTGGCTGGAAGATAGAGTGTCGTTCTATTCTCAACATGATCTATTAAGTATTATGATTTAGCCATATCAAGCTGGAACCGCCACACTCGAAAATCGAAAAATTTCCTATGGAATAATTAAGGGCTAATTAGAGGCAAATTAAATGCTCTTTTTTCGAATTAAATGCTCCGCGTTTTATAAAAGAAACCTGTGGCGGTGCCAGCTTGACATAAACCTGGAACCGCCACACCGAGAAAAAACGGAAAACAGGTGAAATTTCGGAAAAGTGTTAGGGTCATAATTAGAGGCTAATTAAAGGCTCTTGGAATTGCTCATCTTTAAATTAATTGCTCGGTGTTTTTTGAAAAAAACCTGTGGCGGTGCCAGCTCGATGTAAACCAGACTTGAAAAAAAACGGAAACGAGGTCAAATTTCGAAAAAGTGTGAGGGTCATAATTAAAGGCTGATTAAAGTCTCCCGGAAAACCACCCGCTCGAATTAAGTGCTCCACCCCCAAGGGGTGGAAACCACCCAAAAACTAGGAAAACCCGTGTAACTCTTGGACGGAATAACTTACAGAGTTCGTTCGAATGTCAAAATTACTCCAGAATTAGAGGCTCCCGGAAAACCACCCGTTCGAATTGAGTGCTCCACCCCCGGGGGTGGAAACCACCAAAAAACTCGAAAAATTGGTTTCAACTCTCGGACGCAACAACTTACAGAGTTCGTACGTGGGTCAAAATTACTTCAGAATCAAAGGCTCCCGGAAAACCACCCGCTCGAATTAAGTGCTCCACCCCCGAGGGGTGGAAACCACCCAAAAACTAGAAAAATCCGTGTAACTCTTGGACGGAACAACTTACAGAGTTCGTTCGAGTGTTAAAATCACTCCAGAATTAAAGGCTCCCGGAAAACCACCCGCTCGAATTAGGTGCTCCACCCCCGAGGGGTGGAAACCACCCAAAAACTAGAAAAATCCGTGTAACTCTTGGACGGAACAACTTACAGAGTTCGTTCGGGTGTTCAAATTACTCTAGAATTGAAGGCTCCCGGAAAACCACCCGCTCGAATTAGGTGCTTCACCCCCGAGGGGTGGATACCACCCAAAAACTAGAAAAATCCGTGTAACTCTTGGACGGAACAACTCACAGAGTTCGTACGAGAGTCAAAATTACTCCAAAATCAAAGGCTCCCGGAAAACCACCCGCTCGAAATAAGTGCTCCACCCCCGAGGGGTGGAAACCACCCAAAAACTAGAAAAATCCGTGCAACTCTTGGACGGAACAACTTACAGAGTTCGTTCGAGTGTTAAAATTACTCCAGAATTAAAGGCTCTCGTAAAACCACCCGCTCGAATTAAGTGCTCCGCCCCTGAGGGGTGGAAACCACCAAAAAACTAGAAAAATTGGTGTGACTCTTGGACGGATTGAGTTAGATGGTCTTTGGAGGCGTTACATTAATCTCTCAATCATAGGCTCTCCGCTGCACAGTCCAAAAGTTTGGGTTTCAGAAAATCCATACAAGTTGACGTAATCCGTTCTAATTTCCAGATTTCCGTCACTTCGAAACAATGCATTATTGAATTGTCTCTGATAACAGAAGAATTTTCAACAACACAAGCCCTACAAAAATCAGCAGAGAAATTTGAGTGAATTTGAGGGTACACAAAATTCTCAAGTGTTCAGTTGATCTCATGTTCTGTCAACGATCAAACCGATCATTCTGTACTGTTAGTAGTACAAACGAATTCAAGTTTCACGGGACCGTTTTGCAGTTAAGTTCACTACTTCGTCGCTATCAGGAATCATGATACCCCGTTTCAATCCATGATTCCCGAGACTATTTTAAATAAAGTAATTTCTAGTTTTGCCCGTAACTTCGTACTGGTGTATGAATGTGGAGTGCTATTGGATCAGGTGTCAACATTGTTGAAAATTGTTCTTCGCTCACACCTTTGCTGCGATAATGTGTTCTGCCCGTATAAGCCATTCGCCGTCATCCAAAACATATTTCACTCTACGTTGACTTGGTTTATTTCCGACGTTATCGCCCCTGATCCATTGAATTGAATCCACCTATAAATCAGAATCGTAAATCAGTAATAATTGATAATAAAAATATCGATAATAAAATATGAATTAATCATGATCACAAAAATGCAGGCGAACAGAGGGTATTTCGACAATCAGCAAAAAAAGCTTGTCAATGCGCAAGCGCTTCGAGTAAATTCATTCAAATGACCTGTGTTAAATTTCATTATGTATCAAAAACTCATCAATTTTATTCGCCGGTAATTGGTTATAAGTACACATTGTTAATATTAAATCTCATCGGTAGGCAAAAATCATTTTTTCTCAACAAAATAGCTATTGGTACTCACAGTATGTATGATTTCAGTAGAATGTGGACTGTGTGTAGGCGACCGTGATGTTAGCCATCATGGCATCGCACATCTCGGGAAATATTTCAATTGCAAGAGTTTTTGAAATAATCAAAACTGCCATTTTTAACTTTTCTTTTGTGTTGGGAACATCAATCGACAATATATCGACATATTTGCATTCACATCATGTGCTGTAAAGCTATGTAAGCCCTTATCCTGAAACCATACTCCGTTTTTTCGTACCTCACCAAAGGTAAACATGAGCCGTTTGCATTCGCGGCACATTAAACCACCCAAAACTTTATAATACCCAAAATACTGGAAAAATATCTTCTTGTTTCTTGAGGTCTTAACTATAAGTCAAATTCATAATAATATCGAATAATCAATTTTACAACTATTTTGAATGTACAGCTAGATAGTATAAAAAAAGTAATTTTTTTTACTTTCAAACAAGTTGAGAACTTCCATTTCAGCACGAAAATACGTCTTTCAAAATTTTAGCTCTCAATCTTAACATTAAGAGGTTGCGCATCGCACTTTTCCATTTGTCATAAGGATTACATGGGAGAAAATTGTTTGTGGCTCATTCTGATTTTCATCACTAGCTAACGATGCGCCGTACAGAAGATTCATAGATATATTTTTGTAGAGAATGGAACATAAGAAACTTAGAAAAATATCATCTTCCGCCTGGATTCCACGACACGCTTGTCGTCCACCCGCATAAGTGGTGGAATTTTGCGAATTTTACCAGTATATTTGAGTCTCGATTCTTACGGTGAAAGATCTATTACGACTATCCGCCAGAGTTCGAATTTATTTACTGAGTAAGCGTATAACATGGAAAAAACAGCTTCACGTTGGTCTTTCAATCATTCAGAACACCAACGATCGTCTTTAAGGTAGAGATGCAGCGTTCTAACCTCGTCGCTCATGTGCCGCATGCCCAACACAGTTTCACAGTCCTGGACGACCGTCGTTGTATCTCATAGGTGAAACACTATTCTTTTCGTGTTTGTTATTATAAAAAAAAAGCATCGCAATTAATTTCATCCTCGATAATACAAATTTTTTTAGATTTTTATACGCCTGCTTATACGGGTGAAAGACGAGTTCAGTCGTGAAATTCAGGCGGAAAACGATATTTTGTGAAATTCTTATATTCCAATCAATGTGTAAGAACACTTTCGCTTATGCGTCTATGAATTTTTTTTGTTAATTTTTAACCGTCAATAAAGCTCTCCCGTAAGCCCTTATCACGGTGGTGCGTTGGAGAATGTTCATATTACTATTATACGTTACACGGATGATTCATTAAATGAATTGATGTTGCCAAAATGACCCGGCTAACGTTGACTCCCAGGCCATAAAAAAAAATGGCAGCTTCTGAAGATTTGAAATTTGGAGTAGGAGTTTTCTTTATATAACGCACTCACTTTCTCAAGCCTGTAGCACAATTTAGACCATTGTGTCTATCTTTCTAGATAGCGTTTGAAAAGAGGAAAAAGGGCTAAGTTCCTGTGATGGTGACGTCGGTGGCGGTGACGAGTAATGTTTATAGTGTGGAGAAAGGTACATAGAAAATAATCTCCATCACTCACCTGCAATCCACACAAGTGAAATCAATAACTGCAAAAGCAACGCTTCATTTGCGCTGGGATGACGTTCGTTGGTGACGATGCTGAAATCAAAGTACAAGACACAAAAATTGTAACGAATTCACGCGACACGAGCATTTTTTCGCATTGAAAATCCTGGTTCCTGTTTCATCCACCTGCTACGTTGATTCGTAAAGTTCGTGTCTCAATCACACTCTTGTGGGTGGACTGTGAAGCATTTAATTCGTAGGGGCAGTGTATCGAGAGCCCTTGACTAAAGAGTGATTTTGATGCCTCTAGAAAACCCTCTAACTTGTTCCGTCCAAGAGTGACACGGATTGTTCTAGTTTTTGGGTGGTTTCCACCCCTCGGGGGTGGAGCACTTAATTCGAGCGGGTGGTTTTTTCGGGAGCCTTTAATTCTGGAGTAATTTTAACACTCGAACGAACTCTGTAAGTTGTTCCGTCCAAGAGTTACACGGATTTTTCTAGTTTTTGGGTGGTTTCCACCCCTCGGGGGTGAAGCACTTAATTCGAGCGGGTGGTTTTCCGGGAGCCTTTGATTCTGGAGTGATTTTAACACTTGAACGAACTCTGTAAGTTGTTCCGTCCGAGAGTGACACGGATTTTTCTAGTTTTTGGGTGGTTTCCACCCCTCGGGGGTGGAGCACTCAATTCGAGCGGGTGGTTTTCCGGGAGCCTTCAATTCTGGAGTAATTTTAACACTCGAACGAACTCTGTAAAGTGTTCCGTCCAAGAGTTACACGGATTTTTCTAGTTTTTGGGTGGTTTCCACCCCTCGGGGGTGAAGCACTTAATTCGAGCGGGTGGTTTTCCGGGAGCCTTTAATTCCGGAGTAATTTTGACGTGCGTACGAACTCTGTAAGTTGTTCCGTCCAAGAGTTACACGGATTTATCTAGTTTTTGGGTGGTTTCCACCCCTCGGGGGTGGAGCACTTAATTCGAGCGGGTGGTTTTCCGGGAGCCTTCAATTAGCCTTCAATTATGACCCTCACACTTTTTCGAAATTGGACCTCGTTCCCGTTTTTTTTCAAGTCTGGTTTATATCGAGCTGGCACCGCCACAGGTTTTTTTTAAAAAACGCCGAGCAATTAATTGAAAGATGAGCAATTCCGAGAGCCTTTCATTCTGGAGTAATTTTGACGTGCGTTCGAACTCTGTAAGTTGTTCCGTCCAAGAGTTACACGGATTTTTCTAGTTTTTGGGTGGTTTCCACCCCTCGGGGGTGGAGCACTTGATTCGAGCGGGTGGTTTTCCGGAAGCCTTTAATTCTGGAGTAATTTTAACACTCGAACGAACTCTGTAAGTTGTTCCGTCCAAGAGTTACACAGATTTTTCTAGTTTTTGGGTGGTTTCCACCCCTCGGGGGTGAAGCACTTAATACGAGCAAGTGGTTTTCCGGGAGCCTTCAATTCTGGAGTAATTGTAACACTCGAACGAACTCTGTAAGTTGTTCCGTCCAAGAGTTACACGGGTTTTTCTAGTTTTTGGGTGGTTTCCACCCCTCGGGGGTGGAGCACTTAATTCGAGCGGGTGGTTTTCCGGGAGCCTTTAATTGGCCTTCAATTATGCCCCTCACTTTTTCGAAATTTGACCTGGTTCCCGTTTTTTTTCAAGTCTGGCTTATATTGAGCTGGCACCGCCACAGGTTTTCTCTCTATCTAATAAAAAAGTTTCGAACAAATAAACAGGTAGAAAAAGATTATAATAACAATAGTAAAAAAGACTATAATAACAATAGTATAAAAAAGATTATAATAACAATAGTATACGCATGAAGTTGGCGGTGGGGTGAGATCCCGAAAACAAAACAGAAGCATCTAGCAAACCCTTTGACAGCTGTCATCGGCTGTTTATGACAGTCTTTGACAAATATCTTTATGGGTATCTGTTTCTGACGCGCAAAAAATGAACATGCAAACGAAAATTATCAAGATGATTCCCGACGGGAATTGTCTTTTTCGCGCGTTGGCGTATCGTGTATACGGCACTCAAGATCGACACGCAGAGGTGAGACTGAGTATCGTTTCAAAGATAGTGGATAATTGGTCTACATTTGCGGGTTTTATTACAGGTAATGAGTCAAACGGTGCTGTGATTAGGTCACCTGGTGATTACAAATCACATATGAATAAAAATGGAATATACGGGGGAGAAGCAGAATTAGCTGCAGCTGCGGACATTTTTAAGATATGTTCAATCGTGTATCGCGAAGAACAAATTCATCCACACCGGATCGGATCACAAAATGAAACACAATTCTCGCTACTCTTCACCGGCGACGGAGACAGTGGACGCTTTGATGTCTTGCAGAACCAGAATAAAATTCAGATAGTGAGTAATAAGTATGAAAAGTAACAATCAAATAATAGTAAATCTAAATATATCACCAAACAGTCAAAAGGACAGCCGGGATTTACGATGACAATGGAGAAAGGAGGAGTTTCAAGCAGCAGACAAGGCGATGAAGATGGTGGATGGTCGGAAGTATCACAAAAGAAAGAGAAAAATAAAATTGTAAGTGCGAAGACCCAAATAAGCCATAGAATAATATCCATCAAATATTCGTATAACCAGGTAAGAGGACGACCAGGATTGATGTTGACCACAAGAGAAAGAGGTGTTTTGCGGAATGAACAGCAACGCAAATATAGAGAAAAAAAATAATATAAAGAAGGTGATTTTGGAGAATAACGGGCAGAGCGGTAGCAAAAATAATTCAGCAAGTCAAGGAGATAGATCGATATCAAGAGAGAAGGAACACTAATTTTCAACCAATGAATGGAAGCTTAGATTGATGAAAAAAAGAAAAGTAAACTCAGAAGGAATTGAAGTGGACAGCAAGTGCAGACCTGTCATCAAATCAACATGAAGGAATTCGCCTGTCTACTAGACAATGCGTAAGGAAATAGTGAGGCGCGTTGCGCCGAGATGGGGTTGGCGCGCGAAGCGCGCAGGGGCGAAGCCCCTAGTTTTCAAAAAACACCGAGCAATTAATTTAAAGATGAGCAATTCCAAGAGCCTTTAACTAGCCTCTAATTATCACCCCAACACTTTTCCGAAATTTCACCTGTTTTCCGTTTTTTCTCGGTGTGGCGGTTCCAGGTTTATGTCAAGCTGGCACCGCCACAGGTTTCTTTCAAAAAACGCGGAGCATTTAATTCGAAAATAGAGCATTTAATTAGCCTCTAATTAGCCCTTAATTATTCCATAGAAAATTTTTCGACTTTCGAATGTGGCGGTTCCAGCTTGATATGGCTAATCAGGTAAGATACCTAGCCATATCAAGCTGACATAAGCCTGGAACCGCCACACCGAAAAAAAACGGAAAACAGGTGAAATTTCGGAAAAGTGTTAGGGTCATAATTAAAGGCTAATCAAAGGCTCTTGGAATTCCTCATCTTTAAATTAATTGCTCGGCGTTTTTTAAAAAAAACCTGTGGCGGTGCCAGCTCGAAATAAACCAGACTTGAAAAAAAACGGGAACGAGGTCAAATTTCAAAAAAGTGTGAGGGTCATAATTAAAGGCTAATTAAAGGCTCCCAGAAAACCACCCGCTCGAATTAGGTGTTCCACCCCCGAGGGGTGGAAACCACCCAAAAACTAGAAAAATCCGTGTAACTCTCGGACGGAACAACTTACAGAGTTCGTTCGAGTGTTAAAATTACTCCAGAATTAAAGGCTCCCGGAAAACCACCCGCTCGAATTGAGTGTTCCACCCCCGAGGGGTGAAAACCACCCAAAAACTAGAAAAATCCGTGTAACTCTTGGACGGAACACTTTACAGAGTTCGTTCGAGTGTTAAAATTACTCCAGAATTGAAGGCTCCCGGAAAACCACCCGCTCGAATTGAGTGCTCCACCCCCGAGGGGTGGAAACCACCCAAAAACTAGAAAAATCCGTGTCACTCTCGGACGGAACAACTTACAGAGTTCGTTCAAGTGTTAAAATCACTCCAGAATCAAAGGCTCCCGGAAAACCACCCGCTCGAATTAAGTGCTTCACCCCCGAGGGGTGGAAACCACCCAAAAACTAGAAAAATCCGTGTAACTCTTGGACGGAACAACTTACAGAGTTCGTTCGAGTGTTAAAATTACTCCAGAATTAAAGGCTCCCGAAAAAACCACCCGCTCGAATTAAGTGCTCCACCCCCGAGGGGTGGAAACCACCCAAAAACTAGAAAAATCCGTGTCACTCTTGGACGGAACAAGTTAGAGGGTTTTCTAGAGGCATCAAAATCACTCTTTAGTCAAGGGCTCTCGATACACTGCCCCTACGAATTAAATGCTTCACAGTCCACCCACAAGAGTGTGATTGAGACACGAACTTTACGAATCAACGTAGCAGGTGGATGAAACAGGAACCAGGATTTTCAATGCGAAAAAATGCTCGTGTCGCGTGAATTCGTTACAATTTTTGTGTCTTGTACTTTGATTTCAGCATCTTCATCAACGAACGTCATCCCAGCGCAAATGAAGCATTGTTTTTGCAGTTATTGATTTCACGTGTCGTGGAATCCAGGCGGAAGATGATATTTTTCTAAGTTTCTTATGTTCCAATTAATGCGTACAATAAGTTTCGCGTATACGGCTATAAATATTGTTTGTCAATTATTTTGCTGTAATTGTAACCTTCCCGTAACTTCCAGTCGTGAGGGTGCGTTCGAAGTTGTTTATATTACTATCAGGATAGAGCCCTTACGCGGATCTCGGGGTGTGCATAAGGCATTTATTCAGGGATAAAAATATATATATATATATTGTTACAAAGGGTGAAATCACCCGTTTTGCCCCCTCTTTAATGATCTAGTAGTCAGCATAGATAAAAGACGTTTATAAACCTCTTATGTCTTTTAAAAGAATGAGGTTGCTGCGCCAACCAACATTATTGTAAAAACAGTCTTGTTTCAGACTTTAAACGAGAAAAACATATCTTGCATTAAAAGCATTTTTCACGATATTTTGTTTACGCTCTTGATTTCTTTTGATTTGATAATAAGTAAACTCGCGGATCCATATTTTATTAACGTAACGTCCAAAACGTTACAATATATTGTAACGTGGCAGTTTTACTGCGCGTTCCACACGGCTCCCCGAACTCTGGACGGACCACCGACTTAGGGAGCACGCGAAGTAGACCGCGGCTCATTTCGAAAAAGAGCGCCAGGACAATAGTCACGCATCCGAGACTCTAAGAGGGGACCATCGCCGGTTTAGCGAATAAGACTTTTCAGGATTTTTGTTTATTTTTTTTCTGGGTGGCGAGTAAATGCGGCTTCGGACAGGGGATCGGCAGCAAATTCGAACGATGTTACTGGATGGCAATCGCGGCGGATCGCGACGAAAGGAGGGCCTCGCACGAGGCTACGGAGAGAGCGTCAACGGAGAGCTCTGCCGCGAGGGAATCCAAGGCGGACGAGATTCCCGTTGGTGGCCGGCGAGCCTTAGCCCCCCCCCCCCCCCCCCCCTCCGTCACCCAACTGACGACAGGTGCCCTCGCGAAGTCATCACCACGCCACTGCCAAGCTACGGGGTACACGAGACTGGTCAGCCAATCAACACCCCGCGACAGCGGAATCCAACGATAGCGATACGCTAGATTGTAAGAATTGCGTAACGAGAACCCCAATGCGAGCGGGAAAATTTTGACTAGGGATAACGCCTATGTTCGGGGCATGTTCGAATTGCGGCTCCGATTTGCAGGACCCGGCACTTGAGTCCTGGCGACCGATAGCGTTAGTGGCGTTGCGAGAAAGTTTAGAAAAAGCAAAGTTATTGTGTTTGGGATGGCTGAGACGGACGTAGGAGGATTTTTGGTGTGGCTGAGGAGCGGTAAGCGCTTATAATTCTTTGCGGGCATATTTCGAGCGCAAGTTAAATTGGCACACCGATAAACGGTCGGCCCACGCAATCTTAGAGTTAGAGTAGCGCTCGAAATCTGTTTGCCGATCTCCTTGAGGATGACCGTAGCCTGAGTTTCGCGATAACGTGTAGAGTCCAGGGGATCCTTGTAAAGTCTCGCGTCGAGTCACGGTTTCGCGTGGGGAACAATTTCGGAGTGAAATTGAGTGCGGCCAAATTCCGCTGCACAGGGTCTCGTCGAGTCTGCGTACGAAAAAGGGTGGTGAACTTTGAGGGAATAGAGACTACGACTTGAGCTCGGATGCGTCGTAATACGCTATACACTCGCGCGATTAGAAAAGCGTTCTAGAGTGATTAATTTGGTCGCGATTAGCGCGTCGAGGCACGTCCTTTTTGATTTAGTTTATGAATTATTGTGCATCAGCAAAGTGGCGACTAGCGCCCGTAGAAATAAGATACCAGCTAGATTTAATCAGAACTGCGATTAGCGCGTCGAGTACGATCTAGATTACGTTTTTGTTTAGCAGTTTATAATTAAGTGACGATTAGCGTCGTAGTTGAGGCCGATCGCGGGCAGCGCGTCGAGTCCGATTTTGTTTTTGGTTTTTGCGAGTTAAGGTATTGTTAAGACGGCGACTAGCGCAAGAAGGCCGTAGAGGTCTCCTAGATTTATTCATTTTTTTTTAATTTTTTTATTTGGTTTGTTTCTCCCTTTCTTATTTCTTTTGGATTAAATTTAACCCGTTGTATTTGGAATCGCGAAGGACGACTTGCGCAGTCGTATGATTATTTTTATTTTTAATTTTTTTTTGTACCATCGCTAACGAGAAATATATTATTGGAATTTTTTTTGTGATTTGGCCAAACCACGCATTGGCTTACTTGTGTTACATCTCTCTCTACCCAAAATTTACCCCCCCCCCCCTCTCCGCGGTACTGAGCTATCGAGTATATGGTCGCGATATTTCGCATTACCGATTTCGAGGCGTGTTAATCACGCCAGGCGCCCAACAAATCTCGCGGTATTGTTTTAGGTCCAGGGTACATCGGGGACGCCGATTTATTGTGTACGAGGTAAGTTCTCGGTCATTTTTCTCCGAGTGATCGAGGTGCAGAAAAATCCACGTCACAATATATATATATATGTATTAGGGTGGTCCTTATTTGGGGTGTTGACGAATTCCGACAAGTGCGCCCCCTAGACACGTGTAAAATGAATAAATAAAAATGTGTGCGAAACCCCAGCGCTGTAGTCCAATGAGAAAACGTGCCTGTAAGCTCATTTTTGTTTCCTATTTGAATAACATGGAATTTCCAGGATAATTCAGTCATTATTTTTGGGATCTGCTCCTAAGCATTGAAAAAAAATATTATCCATGTAAATCTATTCTTAATTGGTATATCTACGAGTAAATCTTTTTACAAGGCATTATCACAGCCCTTATGGCGGCCATCCTCCTTATAATATACACGACGGTAAATCGATCAACTTGACTACCTGTTTTCAGATACTTGTGGTGCTTCAAAGTATTTCACTCATTAAGAGGCCGTTTTATTTACGTCATGAGTTTGTAAAAGTAATAATTGTACATGTAGGGAAATATATTTTTTTCAATCAACGTATTTTAAGACACGACGATTACACTTTCTACTTAAAAAAAAAACATAATCATTAAAATTAAAATGTTTTCGTCACCGTCTGTTTTTTTGGATAGGGAAAGCTTTTACGATATTCCGAGACTATCTGAAGAATATATTGCTTCTGATCTTCGTTCCGTGTGAGAATATTGTTATATTCTTCCATTAAATGAACTGCTCTCTCAGCTGTATCATTTACGACCTTCAAATGTTTGACAACACTTAGACCTTTATTGAAATGTTCATCTTCAGGCCAAAAAGACGGATCGAGTTCCAAAAAGTTCGTGTTAATTTCGAATCTCGTAAAGAAGTTTAGCGATTGTGAAGATATGAAATAATCCATCTCTTTGTCGAGTATAGTATTAATATTTTTGGGATTCAACTGTATGCGATTGGAGTAATTCTCTTCGGTTTCATCACCTGTGTTTAAGCCGAGCAACATTTTTCGTTTCACGCACAGTGATATTTCGTGATCGAAAAACGACATCGCTGCAGTTTGCGGATTGAGATACCACAAGTGCTTTATGAGTTTTTGGATTGTAACTCGAGAAACATCAGGATCAATTGACTTGTAATTGTCAAGTTTTTTCAAAAGCTGCAAGTCGTGGTTCGGTGCTTGAGGTGGAAATGAAGCTGTAAACCATGCTCTTACGTATATTACAACAATAAAAATACACACCCCGGAAATTGCTTTCTGTTCATTTCAAGTTAACTTGAAACTTTCGCGAAACAAATATATTTTTAAGCAATAGATCGCCTTTGCCATCCAACGAGCATGATGATACGCTCCGGGGAACCAAAATCTAATACCACGGGGCGGAGTAATTCCGATAAAGGTTTGAGTTAATTCCAGTAACTCTTGATAATCTTCCCTCGGCTGACTATTCATCGATGTTTTTTCCACGAATGTTTGGATACTTTCGATATGCTCGATTAATATTTCTTTTACATCCGCATCTTCGATTCCACTTTTCCATGAGGTCTTATCTATCTTAGTCCACGATTCTTGAAACCTCTTGAAAATAGCGACGTTAGGACCGCTCGATGCAGGCATTTTTTGTTCGAAAACGCTTCTTAGAATAATCTCGAATATATGGTGTCGGCAAGGTAAGAATAAAATATCTCGTTTTAAAATTTGTTCTAAAACGACCGCTGCGCCGTTTATGTGACCGAGATTAGAAGCTGTCGTATCACAGCATAGTGCCTTGACTGCGTGAGAGAGACCCCAATCTTCAAGTACTTCATATATAGCGTTTGCTTGGGATAGCCCAGTTCCGTCCTCTAACTCTGGCACTCCCAAAAGTTTTTCGACATTCCCATTCGTTATGACAATAGATAGTCTGTCATTTACCTCACGTTTCAATATATTGGGCAGCATTTTTCCATCCCAGTGCAAGACGACTGCATTGAGTTCCGTTTCGTTAAATACTCGTTTAATATTCATTGCTCTTGCAGTACGCAATTTTTCTCTGTAGCATCGAATTGATGTTCTATTGAGAACCAACGAGTTAATATCGTATTGTAGAGATTGAGCAACGGCAGCAATGACGTGAACAGCATCTCTGTCGCTTAATTTGCATTTATCTAAAACGGCGACCAATTTCTCGTTAATTATATTGACGCTCCCACGTGATCTTTTGGGCTGCGACGGTCCGGCTTCGGACTCATCGATGGAGAGAACTGACGAATCCAGATCTTCTATAGAAACGTTAGAATAAGTGCCAACGCTCCTTTGACTGAGTGTGTTCAAAGAGGTTTCATCACTTGATGCCAATTCTACGAATTCTCCTACAAAAAATTATAATCATTCTGAGTCGTATTAAATCCAAATGAAAAATATGACGTAGAAATGAAATGTTCCGTCCAATAATAAACAAAAATAAAAACTTACTGGCTAAGTTTTTCTCCATTTCGTTTTTTCGTAGTCTTTGCAGAAATATCTCTTCTTTATGTCGTTGGAGTTCTTCATCATTCTCGTACATTGTTTCGATGTCTCCGATGTAACCAACTCGTCCATCTTTTCTTTGGTTCAGTAAAAATTCTTTTCCCTTTTCGTCGACCATGTCCATCACATTTCCATGGCCGATGTCAAATAAGTTCAAAAGTCCACGAGAGAAAGCTTCCTCTTTCTCTTTGTTGATAAGTTCCCGGCATTTTTTTGCAATTTTCGCCACTTCTCATATAAATCTGTCAATTTTTTTACGGCGCGATAGAATTGTTGTGTCGGCAAACGGGCTTTTTCCCAAAATATGATGTCTTCTTTTATTGCTAATGTTGCACTTTCTGGCAGCGTTAATTTTAATTCGCGAAGGTTGAAAAAAAGCACTTTTAATACCTGTTTTTGAGATGGTAACTTGTTTCCATAAATTTGTGTGTCAATGTCACCGATCAAAAAAATGTTGAACCGTGTTCTACGTGACGAAGACATTATACATTTCGCAGTGGTAGACGAACGTACGGAAATTAAATAACACCACGAAACTATCGAAAGTACAATGACCACCTACGGCTTTTGGCGTTATCTGAATTAAACTGGTTAAATTCGTACATGTGTCGGAACGGGAAAAAAAAATCACGTAGCAGCCAACCACGAAAACAGCAAAAAACTGTAGGAATTTTTTTCCATAACACCAAAGCAAACAATAAAACCATAGATAAACAATTTTTTCCATCAATCACTGAAAGATGATAGTTATAAGAATAGACTCGCGCACGCACGCTCGGGACAGAAAACGCTGTGCTTCGGCAAGCTCTCGTTGTAAGCGCAGGCGGTTACGCGCGTCCTTTTTTATCCACGGACTGACCGGCCGGTCAGTTGCTTACTTTTGTTTTCTGGACGTTCCATTACGTTTCATTGCCACGTAGCGAATAATAATTAGACTCTAGATACCGAGAGACCAAGGATTCATTCAAATGGAATAAATTGAATAAAGAACATTTTCATGATATTGAACATATTTCTTACTAATATTTATACTCTGACTTGATAAACTTCTTGATTATACACAATTGAAACTAAATGACCATAGTTTGAATGCAACTCTAATCAACTTTCGAATATTAAATATCAAATATCAAATTTATAATGAAATACGATACATGTGAGGTTTTGTAAAAGAATGTGCGCGTAGTCATGCCTATTAACAATAGATTTATGTGGATAAATAATTTTTCACATAGTTAGGGATGACTGGAAAAAATAGTGACTGAATTGGTCTAAAAATGCCATGTTATCTAAATGGGAAACAAAACGAGCTTACAGGCACGTGTTCTCATGGGACTACAGCGCTGGGGTTTTAGACACATTTTTTTTTATTTATTTTAAACGTGTCTAGGGGGCGCACTTGTCGGAATTCGTCAACACCCCAAATGAGGACCACCCTAAAATATATATATATATATATTTACCTCCAAACAGGTTCAAATGTTACATTTGTGTATAAGAATACGCCTGTTTAAATTTGAACTCTTATTATTAACATTATGAGGGTGTGCACCGTACTTTTCTTTTTTCCATCAGAAAAACATGGGCTAAATGCTTCTTGCCCCTTTCTATTTTTATAACTAGCTTACGATGCGTCGGACAGAAAATTCACAGACAAATTTTCGTAGAGAATTGAACGCTCTACAAAAAAGGTCTTGTATTATTTTTTGATAAATTCACTCGTTGAAAAGTTATTAGAGGTCAAAAGTCATGTAAGAACATCAAACACTTATGAAAGAGTAGCTTTATCAGAAAATGATAAGATGTCTTTTCTTGAACAGCGTTCAATTCTCTACAAAAATATGTCTATGAATTTTCTGTACGGCGCATCGTTAGCTAGTGATGAAAATCAGAATGAGCCACAAACAATTTTCTCCCATGTAATCCTTATGAAAAATGGAAAAGTGCGATGCGCAACCTCTTAATGTTAAGATTGAGAGCTAAAATTTTGAGAGACGTATTTTCGTGCTAAAATGGAAGTTCTCAACTTGTTTGAAAGTAAAAAAAATTACTTTTTTTATACTATCTAGCTGTACATTCAAAATAGTTGTAAAATTGATTATTCGATATTATTATGAATTTGACTTATAGTTAAGACCTCAAGAAACAAGAAGATATTTTTCCAGTATTTTGGATATTATAAAGTTTCAACTGGTTTGATGTGCCGCGAATGCAAACGGCTCATGTTTACCTTTGGTGAGGTACGAAAAAACGGAGTATGGTTTCAGGATGAGGGCTTACATAGCTTTACAGTACATGATGTGAATGCAAATATGTCGATATATTGTCGATTGATGTTCCCAACACAGAAGAAAAGTTAAAAATGGCAGTTTTGATTATTTCAAAAACTCTTGCAATTGAAATATTTGCCGAGATGTGCGATGCCATGATGGCTAACATCACGGTCGCCTACACACAATCCACATTCTACTGAAATCATACATGCTGTAAGTACCAATAGCTATTTTGTTGAGTAAAAATGATTTTTGCCTACCGATGAGATTTAATATTAACAATGTGTACTTATAACCAATTACCGGCGATTAAAATAATGAGTTTTTGATACATAATGGAATTTAACACAGGTCATTTAAATGAATTTACTCGAAGCGCTTAGGCATTGACAAGCTTTTTTTGCTAATTGTCGAAATACCCTCTGTTCGCCTGCATTTTTGTGATCATGATTAATTCATATTTTATTATTGATATTTTTGTCATTAATTATTACTGATTCACGATTCTGATTTATGGGTGGATTCAATTTAATGGATCAGGGGCGATAACGTCGGAAATGAACCAAGTCAACGTAGAGTGAAATATGTTTTGGATGACGGTGACTGGCTTATACGGGCAGAACACATTATCGCAGCAAAGTTGTGAGCGAAGAACAATTTTCAACAATGTTGACACCTGATCCAATAGCACTCCACATTTATACACCAGCACGAAGTTACGGGCAAAACCAGAAATTACTCTATTTTAAATAGTCTCGGGAATCATGGATTGAAACGGGGTATCATGATTCCTGATAGCGACGAAGTAATGAGCTTTACTGCAAAACGGTCCCGTGAAACTTGAATTCTTTTGTACTACTAACAGTACAGAATGATAGGTTTGATCGTTGACAAAATATGAGATCAACCGAACACTCAAGAATTTTGTGTACCCTGAAATTCACTCAAATTGCTCTGCTGATTTTTGTAGGGCTTGTGTTGTTGAAAATTCTTTTGTTATTACAGACAATTCAATAATGCATTGTTTTGAAGTGACCGAAATCTGGAAATTAGAACGGATTACGTCAACTTGTATTTTCTGAAATACAAACTTTTGAACTGTGCAGCGGAGAGCCTATGATTGAGAGATTAATGTAACGCCTCCAAAGACCATCTAACTTAATCCGTCCAAGAGTAACACCGATTTTTCTAGTTTTTGGGTGGTTTCCACCCCTTGGGGGTGGAGCACTTAATTCGAGCGGGTGGTTTTCCGGGAGCCTTTAATTCAGGAGTAATTTTAACACTCGAACAAACTCTGTAAGTTGTTCCGTCCGAGAGTTATACGGATTCTTCTAGTTTTTGGGTGGTTTCCACCCCTCGGGGGTGGAGCATTTAATTCGAGCGGGTGGTTTTCCGGGAGCCTTTAATTCTAGAGTAATTTTAACACTCGAACGAACTCTGTAAGTTGTTCCGTCCGAGAGTTACACGGATTTTTCTAGTTTTTGGGTGGTTTCCACCCCTCGGGGGTGGAACACCTAATTCGAGCGGGTGGTTTTCTGGGAGCCTTTAATTAGCCTTCAATTATGACCCTCACACTTTTTCGAAATTTGACCTCGTTCCCGTTTTTTTTCAAGTCTAGTTTATCTCGAGCTGGCACCGCCACAGGTTTTTTTCAAAAAACGCCGAGCAATTAATTTAAAGATGAGGAATTCCAAGAGCCTTTGATTAGCCTTTAATTATGACCCTAACACTTTTCCGAAATTTCACCTGTTTTCCGTTTTTTTTCGGTGTGGCGGTTCCAGGTTTATGTCAAGCTGGCACCGCCACAGGTTTTTTTTTAAAAACGCGGAGCATTTAATTCGAAAATAGAGCATTTAATTAGCCTCTAATTAGCCCTTAATTATTCCATAGGAAATTTTCCGAATTTCGAATGTGGCGGTTCCAGCTCGATATGGCTGATCACCCCACGCCCCTACAGCGTAGAGGACTGTGGGTAAGAATACTGTTCGGTATATGTTACTCAGGTACTTCGCTTTCAGGCCCCACGTCGTGCTAGCCGATTTCCTCAGGTAGTTTATTATAATCTTAGCCTTGTTTCCAACTATTTCTATATGTTTGTTTACCCTTGTACCAGGTTCCAACGTTACTCCTAGGTATCTTACCTGATTTGCATGTTTGATACCCTTACCATTTATCTTACCACAAGGTGGACGTTTGTCACTATGTAGACAGCCTCTCTGGGTTCTCTTTTCTTTGCCTCTAGTTTTCATCTTTATTGTCATAGCTTCCGTTTTGCTGTCCAAAATTGTCAAACCTTGCTCATTTGTCCATCTAACTACTATATTGGTGGCCTGCTGCATTTTACTTTTCACCTGCCTACGGCTGTTACCATCTATAATTACTGCTATATCATCTGCATATACCACAACTCTCAAATCATTGGCTTCAAGGTCTTTTATAAGGGCATCCATACAAAGATTCCACAAGTCTAGGCCCAGGATTGATCCCTGAGGGCATCCTTTTACCACGTTTTTTTCCACACTGTCAAATTGTTCCTTTATCATGGCCTTCCTTTCATATAGGTAACTTCTCATTAAATTCTACAGTCGTGGCGGACAATGTCTTTCGCATAGCTTCTTTAGTACGTTTTCTCATCTAAGGTCGTTAAATGCTCCTGGAATATCGAAAAAGATGGCAACTATAATGTCCTCATTTATTTCGTCAATTATTCCTCTAAATCTAGCAATGGCATCTTCACAACCTTTTCCTTTTCTAAAGCCGTACTGGCTGTCAGCTGAGTATGCTGGGTGCAATAACACTTTTTCTAGGCTATCTTTTATAAACTTTTCCAATATTTTGCTCCAAACTGGTAGCAAACATACTGGTCTGTAAGACTTTACTAGGCTTGGGTCGTTATCCTCTACCTTAAGCAGCACTGATATCAAGCCTTTTTTCCATCTGGCCGGAAAGACACCCTTCTCTAGACAACTGTTATGAAGTCTGGTCAGTTCAGGTAACATTATATCCATCGTATTTTTAATTATCTCTATTTCAATTCTATCGAGTCCTGACGCTTTTTTGTTCTTTCTAATCATAATAACTCCTCTAACATCCCAGCTTGACCACTCCATGTTATCATTTCCAGTATCTACTCTCGGTAGCCTGACATTCGGTTCCTCATCTTTGCCTAGCAGCTCATCTAGCAATATCTTAGCTGTGTCTTTCCATTCTACAGTGTGGGTATCACCACTTTTCATTGTCGACAGTGCCCTCTTAACCGTGACCTTCTTGATAGCGATCTTATAAGCTAGTCCATCCGGATTATTCCTGTCCTCCTCCAATACATATCTTCTCCAACTCTCAATCCTGGTCATATGTACAGTTTTGCCGTAGAGTCTCTTTTTGCTATAATTTAACCTTTTCTTTTCAGCCCGTAGCTCTTTACTGGCTCAGAATGATAATCCCTTCTTAGTTTATATGTTTCCTTTTTGAGCTTTGACAATTCCTTGTTCCACCATGGAACTGCTTTTATATGTCGCTTTTTTCGCGGTATTGCACCCTTTGCGGCCTCTATAAAGATTTTTTCTAACTCTGCGACATAATCCTCTATGTCTCGCTTCGTTTGCAATCTTTTGCTGACTAGATTTCGTTTTTCTGATAATACTGATTCGGTAAACTTAGGCCATTTTGCCTTGTTCAGGTTATACCTCGCAATCTTCTGTACTTCTCTCTCTATTTCAGTCTTAAGCGTAAAACTTATCGGCCTATGATCACTTCATATAAGATCAGCATAGACCGTCCAGTTATGAATGCAACTGCATAAGTCACTTGTCACCAATGAAATGTCAATATCAAATTTCCCTCTAGTATATGTACAAGGTTGTCCTGGACAATTTAGTGGTACCAGGTCGTTTCTCAGAATAATTTTTTCTAGTCTTTGACCATTCAGGTTCCTTTTGCGCATATCATAGCTATCCATGTCTATATTGTCAAAGTTCCACAATGAGGATACTCCATTAGCATCTGTACAGATAATGGTGCGCACACCTTTCGTAACTTGTAGGACCGCTGTCAGATATTTCATAAAAATGTCTATGTCCATGGACCATTGGTAATATAGGCTCACTATATAAAAGGATCCAGTAGGGCTAGTTTTGTGCGCACATACACAGCGTAAATTGCTGACCTGGCTAATAAGTGTGGCTGTATGATCATTATTCAACATGGCGATGCATGACCACGGCTTTTCATCGGATTTATTTGCCGTTAGTATCGAAATAGTGTACTTCGTTAGACCAGCTACATAGGACTCATATACACATGGTTCTTGAATTCAAAGTATGTCAACATTCATATCTAATGCTATTGGAAGAAGCTCGTCAGTAGCTACCCGGCTTCTGGCCATATTGGCTTGCAGGAACGTCGTGATACTATTATTATCCATTTCCGTAGTAATTAACATTTTTCTGTTGCCTTTCTAGAGCTATTCTATATGCTGGACATTCGTTATCTCGATTGTGCTCGGCAGGCATTCCCATTCTTTTACATGCGGCGCACTTCGACTTTTGCGTTTTACCAGGGCAATACTTAAACACGTGTCCTTTTTCCGCACAGTGTGAGCATGTTTCATCTTTATCTGTACATGATTTCGAAATGTGACCGTATCCTTGACATTTGTAACATTTGCTTATGGCGATGAAATCCTTTACTTTACACCTCCTGTAACCTATGTACAATTTCCCTTCTTGGACCATTGCATTCCTCATTTTTGGCGCTACTTCAGCGACCCAATTCACAACATCGCTGTCTTTTGGCCCTGTCTTGAAACGAAGATCCATTAGTTTCGATAACTTTCCTTCGCCGACAATATCCTGCACTAACTTGTTCTGCACTCTTAGCGCTACTTTAACTTTTTTTTCAGTCATTTTCTTTGGAACGTCAAATATAATCAGTCTTGGTCTTCTCTCTTTTGGCTCTGTGACCTGTAACTTGGCCTCTGCAAGATCAGCATTCTTTATTACTAAATCCAGATCCTCCTTCTCTTTGCACTCTTTAACTATTCCATCTCTTACTTTTCTGACAAAGTCAATATGGATGTTCATCTGTACTGCGTTTAACTTTTGCACTGTGCGGGCTTTAACCTCGTCGCTTGTGAGCTTTTTGTCGTGGTCAATTGATTTTACTATTGCACTCCATGTTTTCTTTGGCACTACTTTCTTGTTGTTTACCTTTACTGCTGGGAGGCTGGTTTTTGCGACACAAGGATTGCTCAATACTGTGCTGTAACTTAACTTCTGTTTTAATTGGCCCCTTAAGTTAGCATTTTCTACTGCCATATTAAATACCAGTTGTCTCACTTTTTCTAGTTGCATGGGCATTTCATTTAGCAACTCACTGTGCGGTTTGTGATTGTTCCGTAAAATGAAAACTTCTTTCATGGCTGCAATCTCTTTCTCTATTTCGAAAAATTCCTTACATTCCATCTCTTCCTGTTTACCCTTTTCTTCCTGAATTCTTTTCCTCTTTACACTTCTTGTGCTGGTAGTGCTTGAAACACTGTTAGTATGCTCAGTTTGCCTAAGATTCGGCTTGTTCCTGGTATTCTCGATCATGGCAGCTTCCATTTCATTAAATGCCGTTACGGCGAGTAGCTGCTGCTCAGAATCTGCAGCCGGCTCTACATCGATTGCCATCAAATCGGTAGGCTCTTTGAGCTCTTGCTCTTTCTGCTTCGCGGTTTTATTCTGCTTATCATTTTTATTATTATTTTCATTGATGGGAGATCTTATCATCATTTTCTTACGTACAGACCCTCGAGGGGTCGTCCTACTAATGTCAGCTCACAGGGGGCGAGTTCCCGTAGGCGTTACTCCCCTGGTATTACTGAGAGTTTCGTAACCCTCTTAATCCAGATTTGCTTATCTTGTAATGAATTAACGGTCCGCCCGGGCAAAGCGCGCTTACCTGAGTAAGGCTTGATACAACCAAGTTTGCCAGGTAGTCGGAGGTTTTGGTGCAATCATGGGGCAGAGTTTGCTGCCCCTTCCATCCCATATTGGCACGCCACCCGTCGGGAGACGAGTAGTTGTTAGTGAGGACCACCCCTCTCGTCCAAGTGGCGAAGCCAAGCCCCCAGTACCTGAGCATACCTACGGCGCCACTACGCATTGTGGTTCTGAACATACACAGGTATTCCGATATTTAGGAGAGTAGCAGCGTTTACCACCCCCAGCTCAGGACATACCGGACTCGCCACACCCGTGCCTAGACTTATGAAAGTCCAGACTCCCTGATGAAAGTAGAAAGGGACAGTGGGAATCTCGTTAATCCATTCATGCGCGTCACTTATTAGATGACGAGGCATTTGGCTATTTTGATAATATATTGGCGGTTGAATGTCAGACGTGGACAAGACAAAAACGTGGACAACACGAACACTTGATACACTGGGGACCGCGGGCCCCCACCTCAGCGACAGGAGCTAGCCGATGCCCTGTCGGGGCTGAGGACGATGTGGACGACATCTGAAACCAGTTATCTAGTTGAACCGCACCCAGTTGGTATGTGACCCTTGCAGCAACCGAGTCGTGATACCTCCGAGGAGCCTGTCCGATAGCCCGAGCGAGCGGATGCTTTAGTGCGATTGCTCGCACCGTACCCCCCTCCATGTGAGGGTGCACGGGGTCGTCTCGATGTTCGCGACCGGGACCTCTAGGTGCGCAGCTACGCCCTCCAGCAGGTCCTGGTTGTCGGCGTAGTAACCCCGCTTTCTGACGTGATTAGACGTTAGCGGGGTCACGCCTGAGCCGACGTGGGCATCGATGATTGCCCCGTGCCTCTCCTCACACGCTATAATGTCGGGCTTTCGGTTTCCCTCGGAGGTCTCGAACACCATTTCCCTCTGGATGTTCCAGCCCTTATCCCTAAGGCCGACAGCTAGCGTCACACAAACAAACTCCAACATTGTTGTATGACGTGGGCAGCGGCCTCCGTAGAGTCGCATCCAGCACGGCAGGTGGTACGCCGGCTGGTGCGTCGCTGCGCACGTAAGGTCCGCACAAGGGTGGGGAGGCAGTTGACGCGGACGTGGTAAAACTGCACGAAGTCACGGGCCAGAATAGCTTGGGTCAAAGGGTCATCCCGCAGTCGGAACAACGGATCGACTACGGTTTTGACCTTCTTCGCCTTACCGGCGGTCACCAAAGATAAAGCGGTGCACTTGAATAGGCTTAGCATCAGCCCCATGATAGCTGCCGTCTCTTCCACCTTAGCGTGTGCCCTCTGCATTCTTCATTTGGAGGATGTTGTTAGGGTCAGGTCATGCGCAAACGCGAGACAGGCAACCTGCTCGACTTCGAGGATGAACCCAACTTCAGAGGGCACAACCGCAAGGATTTGATTTGTGACCAAGTTGAAGAGGATTGGCGAGAGGGGGTCTCCTTGGCGAACTTCGCGCCGGACGGCTACAGGAGGGGACATCCTTCTATCCACCGCCAGCCTGGTGGTAGCGACTTTGTACAGCTCGGCCACATGGGACACCAAGCCGGTGGGAAGGCCAAGCTGTCCGATGATCGTTGCGAGCGCCCCGTGGCTCACCGTGTCTAATGCCTTAGGGACATCGAGGGTAGCCACGTGCAGCTCGCGACGCAGCGTGTGGGCCGTCCATAAGATCGCGTCGAGGACGGCCGCATTTTCAGCTGTTCTATCGGCCGCAATGAAGGCACGCTGGCGATCGTCGGTAAGTTCAGCGGCTCGAAGGCGGATAGCAAGGATGCGGTGAAGTTGGCGAACCACTACCGAGCCCATCGAAATTGGTCGGTGGTCCCCAAGATTTTCCGGTACCTTTTGCTTCGATATGGAGATAGTCCGGCTCTGAAGAAGTTGTCTCTGGAACCCGTCCCTAAGCATGACGACGCTATCGAGGAGCGCGCGGGTAGATGGTGATACCGCGCGCCACTGGCTCGCCGTGACCATGTCTGGACCGAGTAATGACAACACGGGGACCTTGATGTCATCAATCTCCTGAGTGGAGATTGGGTCGCACGTGCAACGTAGCTCGGGTTTCTCGGGCGGGATGCTGGAAGGGACTGGGTATTCCCCTGACGGGTGCCCGAAAAGTGGACCCCAGTGCGTGACCGACTCATCCAAAGCATGGTTGAACAAACTGGGGCCTCCTTCCAGGATCTCACTAGCCACGTGACGTCGGTGGTTTTTCGACCGGTTCCGAACTCTGGCATATTCACGGCGACGCAGTGTCCTCCCATACGGCGGCTTTACACACCTCTGGCGGATTAGGATTGCGTCGAAATCCCGGCGCCTCTGTTCAGCAGCGGCGGCTGCAGAGGAAAATACTCCGCCCAACCATTTAAAGATGGCGACGTCTGTATTTCCCCCTGTCAGAGCATCATCAGCGATTTCGGCCAACTCGTTGGCACGATGATGCTCCTCTTGTCGGGCTATCACGAACAAACGACGTATAGCTCCGGCAAGGTCCTGCTTGCAGGTTGTAACGGGAGCAGGTGCCGCTGGGGTGGGTGGTGATACCCTTGCTGGATCAGCGGAGGGAGAGCGTCCACGCGGTGATAGCAAGGAGCGGCTCCGTCGTCCCCGTAGTCTGGCAGGGGTCCCAGGGGGCGTGTGGGCAGCCTCAAGGTGTTGTTGGGCTGCCTCAACCATTCTCCAGTAGTCCGGCCGGCGCCGGACCTCTTTGACCGCCTCCTGGGTCTTACCAGGGACCAGAGCGAGGAGGTGTAGGTTCATGAACCTTACTCCCCGCTCGGTGGCCTGAGCCTCCTCGCGTGCCATCATACGCAGCTCCTCATCCCTTCACCTAAGCTTGACGCCGGGCAGTTCGATGGCCACATTTGCATCCAAAGGGTGCCGTATCCTGCGGTTGACTCCGAGCCCTCGCTTCGTAGCGAAGTCCTGCCCGCAGTCTCCGCAGGCATACCGCTCGGGTGCTAGTTCAGCGTCAATAGGGTGCGGTTCGTTTTCAGGGACCGGCGTGGGGTCGTCCGCGACCCACACATCCACCTCCAGGGGATCAGCTAACTCCACCCAGGTGCTTGTTTCAGCAGGCCCGCCGGGCTGAGGCACTTGGCGGGTTCTGCTTTTATTTTGTTTTTGTGACGGGCCTGCTAAAAGTTAGTGGGAGGGGCTAGCACCCCCCCCCCCCCCCCCCCCCCCCCCCCCCCTCCGCCCCCAACCTTGAGCCCCCGTCGCTTATCGGCCGCCCGCCAGTGGCCGGTCGGTGGGCACGTGACGATACCCCTAGAAGAGCCGTCTTTGGGCGGCCGACAGCCAGCCGTCGTAAGCTAGATGGGGTTGTAACTACCCGCACCCATTGCCCGACTCTCACCACGAGGAGGTGACGGTTGGCACATGTGTAATGCAGCTAGGACGTCGCGAACACTCTGCCACCGCTCCGACACCCAGCCACAACCGACTTAAGAGAGTCATAGTTACTCCCGCCGTTTACCCGCGCTTGCTTGAATTTCTTCACATTGACATTCAGAGCACTGGGCAGAAATCAAATTGCGTCAACACCCGCTAGAGCCATCGCAATGCCTTGTTTTAATTAGGCAGTCGGATTCCCCCAGTCCGTGCCAGTTCTGAGCTGACCGTTGAATGGCGGCCGAAGAGGACGACGGCAACAGCGAACCGCCGCCGAAGCCTCGCAGCAAGGAAGATCCGCGGGAGGCCAAGGCACGGGACCGAACTTGGATCCGGTTATTACCATCGCCTCGCCCAAGCCCGGCACGTCAGCCAAACCCGATTCCCGACCAAGCCCGACACGCCCCGATCCTCAGAGCCAATCCTTATTCCGAAGTTACGGATCCAATTTGCCGACTTCCCTTACCTACATTAGTCTATCGACTAGAGGCTCTACACCTTGGAGACCTGCTGCGGATATGGGTACGAACCGGCGCGAGATCTCCACCTGGCCCTCTCCTGGATTTTCAAGGTCCGAGGGGAAGATCCGGACACCGTTGCAACTGCAGTGCTCTTCGCGTTCCAAACCCTATCTCCCTGCTAGAGGATTCCAGGGAACTCGAACGCTTAAACAGAAAAGAAAACTCTTTCCGGATCTCCCGACGGCGTCTCCAAGTCTTTTTGGGTTACCCCGACGAACTCTCTTGCGAGGGCCCGACTTGTAAACGGTTCCGCTGCCAGGTTCCGGAATAGGAACCGGATTCCCTTTCGCCCGACGGGTGTGTGACATTACAAACCGCGCGCGCCACCCCGGAGGGCACGCCGAGCGAGGCCCGACGTTCGCACAATCACCGGTGTCACGACGCGCGTGTCAGGCATAGAAATACGCCAACATCGTCATCGGATTTCTCCTAGGGCTTAGGATCGACTGACTCGTGTGCAACGGCTGTTCACACGGAACCCTTCTCCACGTCAGTCCTCCAGGGCCTCGCTGAAGTATTTGCTACTACCACCAAGATCTGCACCGACGGCGGCTCCAGGCAGGCTCACGCCCAGATCCTTCTGCGCACACCACCGCGACCCTCCTACTCGTCAGGGCTTCACGACGGCCTAGGCCGCCTCGTATGCCGCTGACGGCCGAGTATAGGCTCGACACTTCAGCGCCGTCCATTTTCAGGGCTAGTTGCTTTGGCAGGTGAGATGTCACACACTCCTTAGCGGATTTTGACTTCCATGGCCACCGACCTGCTGTCTGAAGGGGTAACGCTACTGTAACGGTCCAAAAAAAAAGGTTTTTTCAGGAATTTTTTGCTTTCAAAATTAAAGGTAATTGACAAAAAACTTTCAAGGGTGTTATCGGGAATACATTAAACTTTATTATCAAATTTTTTTACAGCAAAAAAAAAAACAAAATGGCGGTTCCACAGCTATCTTCCCGGGGCATGTTTTGCTTGCAGGGCTCCGCGGCACGCAGCACCACTGGTGCACTTTTGACTCTAGAACAAAAAAAAAAAACCATCAATCTAGAGGGTTATAGCTAGAGAATGTCGATCGGATTTTAAAAATGATCAATTTTTGTGGATTTGGGGGCGTTTGAAGAAAAAAATTGATTTTTCACGAAAAAACGGCTAGTTTTTTGTTGATAAAAAATCAATAAATAAAGTTATTGAAAATCCCGATCGACATCCTCAAGATAATGTTAATGTTCACATCTGGTCAAAATTTTAAGTGAAAAAAATGAAAATTGTTCGAGTGATGCTGCGTGCCATTTTGAAAAACTGTGTTTCGAGAAAAACACGTTTAAAGTTTTGCGAATAGTTTTTTATTGAAAAAGATAAAAAAAAGGAGGTGAAAAAAAATTTTACCGTTGATCTGCAATCCCAGCACCATACATTTGTCCTTCGATGGCCAAATTTTCGTCTTCTTCGTCTTTCCTGGTGGATTTTTGGAGCGCGCGCGCACTTTTTGCCGCGTCGCCCAGAGATGTCTCCGCGTGCGTAATGCGTTTGGCGTCGGCTTCGATGCAAAAATTATATAACTGTACACAAATTTCCACCTCCAACATCTTGAATATTTGCGAGACGTTGGTAAGGCCGCCATTGAATGTGCAGACAGCGAAATCGGTCGCGATATCTAGGACAGTTTTTCCGCTTGAAGATGATTTTGGGGCCTAAAAAAAATTTTTCTGGCACGTGACCTGTTTTTCCTTATTCTAGAGGGTTGAAACTATTTTTGAGCTGATGAAAAAAAATCGATTCTTCTAAAAATTTACAGTGGCCATACCCCTTAAGCAACCAATGCCTTTCACGATATCCCACAAGAGTTGACTTTGGCGCCTCAACTCGGCGTTTGGTGCATCACACAGCGCCAGTTCTGCTTACCAAAAGTGGCCCACTTGGCACTCTGATCCGAGATCTCGTGGCTTTATAGTTCAAGCAAGCCAGAGATCTCACCCATCTAAGGTTTGAGAATAGGTTGAGGTCGTTTCGGCCCCAAGGCTTCCAATCATTCGCTTCACCGGATGAGACTCGTGTACGTTTTGTACGCGAGAGCCAGCTATCCTGAGGAAAACTTCGGAGCGAACCAGCTACTAGATGGTTCTGTTACGTGGGGGTGAGGGTGTACTGAGCGGTGGTAGTTGATGATTAATTGAATAATCTAGCTCCCACGTAACGACAATGAATAATAATTGAAACTAAGAAAAAGACTTACCTTTCGATAAGCCGGTAATTTGTAGGATCGTGTTGCCATAGACCTGTACAGGTCTGTGAGGTTTGTTTAAATAGTTGAGGCTAATTTATAATAAAGGAAATGGGAAAAAGGTCGCTCAAAATAAATGTTTAAAAAGATTTAACTGGTAAAAGACGAAGTATATTCTGGTTCAATTTAGTTATTGAAATATCTGGTAACAATCGATGGTGATAATTATATATATGAACCAAAAATAACAATTTATAAAGTTTTCAAATTGAATAAAAAATATCGCGTGTTATACTATTCTAGAAGATAATATTATTTGGTACCAGGAACATCTACTCTGAACGATGATTATAACTAGCTGGTCGTGATAATTGTATTGTATCTCTCTTTTTAGATTATCTTAAATCGTTTAATATAATATATATATATTTAATATATATATTTAATCGTTTAGTCTTATTTGTTAATTCTTAGAAACAATAAGTGGAATTTAATTGGGGGTAAGGAAGCTAGCCACCAATTCTATGCTTGGTTTTTGTGAATTTACTGAAGTAGTTTTGATTATCAAGGTGAACAAGAATTCGTCTAATTTCGAAGATTAACACTCGGATTGACTTAGCTTTTTGGTGAATCGGTCGACGAGATTGAGAGCCGTCGGATCGTGTCGGTCTGCGTCGGTAGAATGCTGGACCAGGGGGGCCTCACCTCAAATTTGGAAGAGTTGATGAATCGAATGATGTTGAACGTTGGTCACTTAGTCTTTGTGAATTTAGAATGATATCTTGTTATCGAAAGTTTGAAAGTGTCTGTTTGTGATTTTGATGATAAGTTAAAATTGATTGGAACGATTATTTATTAAAAATGATAGTGTAATTATTATTATTTTTACTTAAGATTACCTGATTCGTTTGAATCAGGGCCGAACTCAATTTAATTAAGGAAAATGGAATATCATGAAAATGTCTATTCGCGAAATGACGAGATTGAGTAAAGAACAGAAAAGATGGAAATGTAGAAGATAGTGGGTCTTTTGCAGCTAACAGAATAACTGAATGCTCGAATTTAACGAATTAGCGCGAGACTTTAGGCCGGTCACAACTAAGATTTTCCAAACGCTACTCTTGCTCGAGAGGGCTAATCCGGGTTTACGTCTACGCACTTCGCGACTTGACAGACGAAAGACGCGGCTTCTTGGGCCCGAGGGTCCAAGGAGCTGCAGTTGTAATAAGTTACAACGGTAATTAGCCAATGGGGAGCGAGGCGACCTCCTGGCGCCCAAATCCACATGGTCAGCGTCACTTCACGCTCTCCAACGGTGTTCCGACGATTCTCAATCTCGTCGGTGACATATTGAAAATATGGACAAAAGATATTTGCATGCAATGTTTACACATTCATTCATACATTCCAATGAGTAATCTATTTTAATTTGATGGTTCTGAAGGTAGTGTTTTATCCTAGTTATTGGTTATAATTTTAATTTAAAAAGAGGGATATTTCCAGGCTGAGCACTACTGATACTAACTCAGCAGTCTCTCATCTCAGTTCTTGGTACCAGCTAAATAAACGAAAGTGGAACCTTATGCTAGGGATCGTTGTTGGTCTCTACGTGACTTTTGCCAGGAGGGGTGGAAATCGCTGTTATTAGAATATGAGATTTGAATGAAATGATATACGTGCATTGAAGTAATCAAAGAAATGAAATGAAATAGAATTTTAAAAAGGTACGCCAAGGCAGTACGTCAGGGCGTAACAGTTCAATTAGTCCTGCGCCCCTATACCCAGTTCCGAAGATCGATTTGCACGTCAGAATCGCTACGAACCTCCATCAGGGTTTTCCCTGACTTCGTCCTGACCAGGCATAGTTCACCATCTTTCGGGTCCCAACGTGTACGCTCTAGGTGCGCCTCTTCTCGCAGTGAAAACGGGACGCCCCGGGAGTGCGGGGCCGCATCGTGACACGGCCCATCCTCCCTCGGTCAGCGCTGGGCTGACCTTCACTTTCATTTCGCCTTCAGAATTGCTCGTTCCAATGACTCGCGCACATATTGGACTCCTTGGTCCGTGTTTCAAGATGGGTCCTGAAAGTACCCAAAGCAATATCGTCGCCGACCGGTATTTGATGATTCGCACGAGTTGGCCGGAGGACACCGCCAACCAACAGCTGGCCAGACCCAGGGACATCGCAAGGTCCGACCACCGGGTATCGCTGACCGCGCTTGCGGCGGGCCCGACGCGGTTCAATGCGACTCTCTACCGTGCGGGTATCGCCGGGCAGCTGAACGGGCAACCGGGGGTCTGCCCCGACGAGAACGCCGAGACAGGCAGCCGACCGGGCCTCAGACCGACACCCAACGGGTCACGACGTCCTACTGGGGGAGAAGTGCACGCCGGCGCCGCCGGACATTGCACCGCGACCGTGAACGCGAGGTCCCGACATCACGAGCCGCGGCGATGCCTGCGTCGCTGACAATGAATCCCCCCGTTCGATCTTTCGGGTTTCTCAGGTTTACCCCTGAACGGTTTCACGCACTCCTGAACTCTCTCTTGAAAGTTCTCTTGAACTTCCTCTCACGGTACTTGTTCGCTATCTGTCTCGTGGTCATATTCAGCCTTAGATAGAGTTAACCACCCACTTAGAGCTGCACTCTCAAGCAACTCGACTCTGAGGAGTGATCCTCCCGTGGCGCGTCCCAGTCACTACGGGCCTCGCACCCTCTGCAGGTAAGTTGCCCCATTCCAGATGGACTTGGACGCGGGCCGACGCCCCGGGATAAGTGAATCCTCCCAAACACTACATTCTCCGGCCGCAGAACCGCGGGATTCAGTGCTGGGATGTTTCCTGTTCGCTCGCCGCAACAAAGGAAATCCTAGTAAGTTTTTTTTCCTTCGCTGAGTAATATGCCCGAATTGAGCGGGTAGTCTCGCCTGCTCTGAGGTCGTCGTAAGGTTGCGAGTCCGTCGTCGGCGACGGTCGTTCGTCCGCGGCGAAACGTGGACGGAACTTCTCCACATGAGCGGCAAACCGACCGCGCGGTCTGTGTGTTGCCGTGCCGAATTCGTTCGTTCTCTCTACTATCGCTAGCATCGGAACGTGACGAACGGCAGCGACAGCTCGACCCCGCGATCTGCGGCGACGCGCGACCGGAGCGCGACACGGGCTGCTAACGCCCAGTCATTCGCTCGCAAAGGCACGGTGCGCTGTTCCCCCAGGGGGATTTTCGCAGCACCGTTGCCGACGGAGCAGTCTGTCGTTGTTGAACAACTCTCAGCCAAGCGTGGTTCGGGAATTGTATCCGTGAACCGCAATGTGCGTTCGAAATGTCGATGTTCATGTGTCCTGCAGTTCACAAGTTGACGCGCAATTAGCTGCGTTCTTTATCGACCCACGAGCCAAGTGATCCACCGTTCGGGGTAATTATTTACGTGAATTTTGCATTGAAAATGCTGAAATTACGGTTGTTACCGACTTTCTGTGGTCGTAAGCGCGGCGCCGCGTTCGTCAGCCGTTGCGCAAGTGCGCGCGGGAAGGAACGCGCGGCGCGCGTCAAATTTCGTTCTTGCGATAGTTCAAGAGCCGACGTCACCTCAAGTTCACGGGTCATCTGCGGGAATGAACCGGCCCGGACACGATCGGCTCGCACTGCAAAGGATTGACGGCGGGCGGCAGTGGGCTGCGTCAGCGGGTCCCAGGCATTGCTGCCCTCAACGCTTCCGCGAGCTTCCTCGTACAGGCGAAAATTCTCTCTGAAGCCTACCGCGTTTGCTGCCTGCGTCCGGGATGTAACGGCGTTGCACCGAGGACACCCGGGCACGGATAGGCTGCCCGCGATGGAGCGCTGAGACCGGCTTCGGATGTCTCTCGTACGACCTGACCGGGTCGAACGAGTCAAGGCGGACCGCGGAGCGGTCCCCTCTCGGCACCGAGTCGGCCGAAGGCGCGGACGACCCGCTGCTGCTCCGCGCTGGACGAGGAGCGACGAGTCGACGCCTTGGCGCGAGTCTGTCGTCCAGCGGTTATAGCCGGCGTCGGCGCTCGTCGCGATCGCGGCGAACGCCGGACCCATCAGATGTGGCTTAAGCACCGCGTTCGTTGTCACGACGAATGTGTTGCGCGCCGCGGCAACTGGCCCGATCGTTACGTCGTTCAAAGTTTTGTGAAATTTGGTTCGTGACACGTTAGCGTACACGACGCTCTCGCGGCAAGACTGCCCCGCGCGCTCACGAGTCGCTGCTTCGGCTGGACGAAACGTTATGATCCTTTTGCAGGTTCACCTACGGAAACCTTGTTACGACTCTCACTTTCCTTAAATGATCAAGTTTGGACATCTTCCTGGCAACATTGGCAGTGCCGAGACGTTGCCGCGTACCAGTCCGAAGACCTCACTAAATCATTTAATCGGTAGTAGCGACAAGCGGTGTGTACAAAGGGCAGGAACGTAATCAACGCGAGCTCTTGACTCGCGGCTTATTGGAAATTCCTCGTTCAGGAACAATAATTGCAGGCCCCAATCCCTAGCACGAAGAAGGTTCAGCGGGTAACCCGGGCCTTTCGGCCAGGGAAGACACGCTGATTCCTTAAGTGTAGCGCGCGTGCGGCCCAGAACATCTGAGGGCATCACAGACCTGATATTGCTCAATCTCGTGCGGCTAGAAGCCGGCTGGTCCTCTGAGAAGATTCATTTGTACGCCGGTGATAAAAAACCGCCCGACCGAGGCCAGGGGCCTTGAAAATACCGGAAGATACGCCTATTTATCAGGCTAGAGTCTCGTTCGTCATCGGAATTAACCAGACAAATCGCTTCACCAACTAAAAACGGTCATGCACCACCACCCACCGAATCAAGAAAGAGCTCCTAATCTGTCAATCCTTCTGGTGTCCGGGCCTAGTGAGGTTTCCTGTAATGAGTCTAATCGAGCCGCAGGCCCCACTCCTGGTGGTGACCTTCCGTCAATTCCTTTAAGTTTCAGCTTTGCAACCATACTTTTCTCGGAACCCGAAAGCTTCGGTTTCCCGATAGCTGCCCGCCGAGTCATTCGAGGAACTCCGGCGGATCGCCAGGTGGCATCGTTTATTGCCAGAACTAAGGCGGTATCTGATCGACTCCGGACCTCCAGGTTTCGTTTCTGATTGGAGAAATCATTTTTGTCAAATGCTTTCGCTCCTGTCCGTCGTGCGACGATCCAAGAATCTCACCTCCAACGTCGCAATACGAATGCCCTGATCCGTCTACATTAATCATTACCTCGGGGTTCCGAGAACCAACAAAATAGAACCGAGGTCCTCTTCCATTATTCCGTGCACACAGTATTTAGGCGCAAATAGCCTGCCATGTGCACTATAATTTGTTCAAAGTAAACGTACCGGCTCAATTCGACACTCCGTAAAGAGCACCGCGATGGGTTATCAGTTGGGCCAACCCAGAGAGCTAAGCCCACCGGTAGGACGTCCCACGATCATGCCAGTTAGACACCGCGAGCGGTGAACCGACAGCGTGGGACACAGATTCAACTACGAGCTTTTTAACCGCAACAACTTTCATATACGCTCTTAGAGCTGGAATTAGCGCGGCTGCTGGCACCAGACTTGCCCTCCAATGGATCCTCGTTGAAGGATTTGAAGTGTACTTATTCCGATTACGGGGCCTCGGATGAGTCCCGTATCGTTATTTTTCGTCACTACCTCCCCGTGCCGGGAGTGGGTAATTTGCGCGCCTGCCGCCTTCCTTGGATGTGGTAGCCGTTTCTCAGGCTCCCTCTCTGAAATTGAACCCTTATTCCCCGTTACCCGTTACAATAGGCTCCGCGCCAACCATAGACAGTTGATATGGCAGACATTTGAAAAAAGCGTCGCTGGCACGAGACCGTGCGATCGACCTAAAGTCATTCAGAATCACCAAGGTAAATGGCGGACGGGACGTACCCGCCGCCGATTGGTTTTTATCCAATAGAAGCATTTCTTCCATCTCCGGTCGGAACTCTGTTCACATGTATTAGCTCTAGAATTACCTTAGTTATCCAGGTAAATGTGTGTACGATCTGAGAAACCGTAACTGATTCAATGAGCCATTCGCGATTCTACCCTGATTTGGCTTGCAGTGGGACATGCATGGCTTATTCTTTGAGGCAAGCATATGACTACTGGCAGGATCTACCTGGGAGCTCCGATACAAGATCTCGGCTCGGATGTGCGCAACCCATCGCCGACCGGGTCTCCTAGCCCGGTCGGCCGCGTGTCTACTGTGTGTTTCGGGACTGCCCGCAGGCAGCCCCAGTTCCGTGTGCCGCCACCTCGACACTCGGCTTATAAGCTTTCGAACGATCTTCCGTACCCGTCGGCTAGATTGAAAGCGTCTGGGATACGTTGTTATACATCTCTGGTCTTTGAGTGTACGCTCGGAAAGACGCGAGTTGGCGCGTGCGTTGAAGCGTTCCGCCTTCCATGTTTCACGGAGAGTCGAACTTCTTGCTACCGCGTCAAGGGCCATTCGGTCTGAGACACCAACCCGCGGTAATGCAGTGACGATAATGAAACAACGCAAGTCGCGTAGTTTCTTTGGTATGAGGCACGGAACGGTCCGCGAACGCCCGCTTCTGGTCTACGCCGACGTACGTATCGTGCTCGAGCACGTACCGGTACGGCGTAGCAGGCGGACGACGGGAGACCGGCCCGACCGACTCGCTCCTCTTAGTAGTAGGAGCCTGGCTGCTAGGACGTCGGCGCCGATACAGTGGTAGCACGGTCAGCTTAAGGGGCGAAACTTCCGCGGGCTATCAAAAAAATTTTGAATTTCGGGAACTTTGTCAAAATTGACGGATGCTCATTTGACGATGTTTCGACATGCTTTCGGCCCGGATCGACTCCGGGACGCCGTGCGTCGCCTTTTGCTGGACTCGGACCGCAGCTTTAACGAGACACGTCGGACCGTATTGACTCCGGGACGCCGTGCATCGTCTCTTGGTCGACTCGGACGGAAATTTTCACAAGTCCCGTCGCGCCGCAACGGGGGTTTGTCCGTCCGCCGTCGTCTCATCGGCCCCGGGACGCGGCGCATTGCCTTTTGCTCGACTCCGACCGGAATATTTACAAGTCCCGTCGGCCCGGATCGACTCCGGTACGCCGCGCGTCGCCTTTTGGTCGACTGGGGCCGAAAATTTCACAAGTCCGGTCGACCCGTATCGACTTCGGGACGCCGCGCATCGCCTCTCGGTCGACTCGGACCGAAATTTTCACAAGTGTCTCGTCGCGCCGCATCGGGGGTCCGTCCGTCCGCCGTCGTCCCATCGGCCCGGGGAAGCGGCGCATTGCCTTTCGGTCGGCCCGGACGAAAATTTTCACAAGTCCCGCCGTGCCATAGTCGGTTCGTGGGTCCAGCGCCGACTATCACGAGACGCGGCGCATTGCCTTCGCGTCGCCTGGGACGAAAAAAATTCCCAAGTCCCTTGGGGATTGAGGACGACGGCCGACGGTCGACGTATCATCGAAAAAATAATTACGGCCCATAATACCGTCGTCGAATCCCGCGACGTACCGAGGGGGTCTACCGGTCCCACTGGTCGCGCTTGTCGGCCTCACGTTCGCTGACCGGCGATCCGAGCTGCCTCGGATATATGTCGAGTGGCAACGGGTACGGGAAAAAATTCTCTTTGCCAAGTCCCCGCATTCGCATTGCCATCGCACTCGCTCGGCGAGCGGAGAACGGCCGCGCCGGTCTGCCCGCGACTTGTCCGACATGGGAGAACTCTTTAAGCCAAAATGATCGAAAGGCCGTGCTTTCGCAGTCTCTATGCGTACTGAACATCGAGATCAAGCCAGCTTTTGCCCTTTTGCTCTACGCGAGGTTTCTGTCCTCGCTGAGCTGGCCTTAGGACACCTGCTTTATTCTTTGACAGATGTACCGCCCCAGTCAAACTCTCCGCCTGGCACTGTCCTTGAATCGGATCACGCGGGAGAATGATCGACGATCGGCCGAAGCCTCACGCCACTCTTACACGCTTGGCTCTAGAACAACGTGACAGCCGGGCCGAAAGTCCTCGACGCACGCGCTCTGCCTAACCGAGTAAGTAGAGAAACCATGAAAGTAGCGGTATTTCACCGGCGATGTTGCGACCTCCCACTTATGCTACACCTCTCATGTCTCCTTACAGTGCCAGACTAGAGTCAAGTTCAACAGGGTCTTCTTTCCCCGCTAATTTTTCCAAGCCCGTTCCCTTGGCAGTGGTTTCGCTAGATACTAGATGGGGACATTTTTTTTTTTCGTTTTTATCCTCTAACCTTCGTAGTTCCAAGCGTGTGCTTATTACCACTTGTTTCTTGTTGAAGTTACGTTTCCTCGTATTCTTGTTATCTATATTGTTGTTATGTTGTTTCGTTGTGTCATTACCTTTTTTTTTGTCTCTGCTTTTGTCTCGATTGCTTTTCCTTTTTTTGTTTAGGGTCACTTGGCCTCATTGGAGATTTCCAGTGTGTTTCCGTCCCCGCCGCGAGGAGGCGGACCCATTATCTACTTTCATCCGGTTGTGAATTGTCTCCGGATTTTGAATACTTCTTCCGCGAAGACGTTGAACGCATGCAGTCTTTCTTCGGTGTTGACCATCTCGTCTAGGCTTTCTTGGTCCGTGTCCTTAAGGTCTCTCCGCGCCTGGTCGTATAGAGGACAGTCGAAGATCATGTGTAAGGCGGTCTCGGCTATGTTGATGCATCTCGGGCACCCTGGAAGGCAAGCTTCGCCGCCGGTTCTCTGACTGAGGCTGTCATTCATTGGGCCGTAGCCTGTCAATAGGTAGATGCTGGCGCGAATTGGCTTGAACCACCCGTTTTTTGCAGCAAAATCCACGGAGGGGATGAACTCGTGCGTCAGTCTCCCATGTTTAGAGACATCTCATGTATCCTGCCACTTGCGCACGTTGAGAGCTCTCGCTCTGTTCATTTCCGCTATGGTGTTCTCCGCATTGAGGTTTTCGGTCGATACGAAGCGGAAGTCCCCCCAAGTAACACTCTTATTCTTCCGTATGCGCCTCGTATTTCAGCAAGCACAACCTCGAGATCGAGGGGGATAGTTCCTGTTATAGCTTGGAGGGCGACCGTGGAGGTCGCTCTGTACGCTCTCGTCAAGATTAAAAGGAGGGCTCTCTGCGTCACCAGCAGGCTAAGAGTGGGGAAGGGGTTTGTGGCCTCCTCGAATCACGCGATGCTGCAATAGGTCGCGATTTGTAGGCAAACGCTTCGATACAGGATCTCTATGGTCTGTCGTTTAATACCCCAGTTGTAATGGGCGACTTTTGCTATGGCCATTGTGTAGCTCGTGAGTTTTTTGCGGAGATTTTTAGTGTGGTGGCTGAAGGTGAGAGATCTCTCAATCCATACGCCCAGGTATTTGTAACTACTCTCATATCTAACACGTCCGCCTTGAATGAGTATTCTGGGCATTCTTTCTGCATCAAAACTGCCTTTCATGAGCACGGCTCTCGTCTTGGAGATGGAGATCCCAATTTTCGTTGATTTGCACCATGTTTCCATTATATCGGTAACCGTAGCAGCACGCCTTTCCAGCTCGCGTTGCGAAGAGCCTTTTATTGCAATGACGAAGTCGTCGGCATACGTAACCACCTCGGTGTCGTTTGGATTTATTTGCGCCTCAAAATCTTGCAGGAAGGAGTCCATTCCCCAGTTCCAGAAAGCAAGTCCCATCACGGAGCCCTGTGCGCAGCCTCTTTCTAGCGTGCGCTCCTGTTTTTCGGAGAGGTTTGACACGGTTAGCTTGCGATTTGTGAAGTAGTCCTTCACAATTGTCACTAAGGTAGAGCTGCACTGTGCCTCGCACAGACGTGACATCACAAACGGCCACCAGGTGCAGTCGAAGGCACCCTAAATGTCGACAAAAAGGGCAACGATATATTTGCCGCGAGCCGTTGAAACTATTTCCTTGAACTTCATAACTGCGTCTTCAGTGCCCCGCCCTGGCCGGAATCCGTACTGTTTATCGCTGGCTAGCGAGCATTCCTCATATTGTCTTTGGACGCGGGTGACAATTATCCTTTTGAATACTTTACTTACGGATGGAAGGAGCGAGATTGGTCGGAAGGCGGATGTTTGTTCTAAATCAGTGTGTCCAGGCTTTGGGATCACAACCAGCTTTGCACATTTCCAGATCGTTGGGAATACTCCGTCTCTAAGGCATTTATTGAACAGTTCGAGCAGAATTGGCTGGCTATATTACCAGGTCATCTTGATGACCTCCAGTGGGATCTCGTCCGCTCCCGCTGCCCTGCCGAGTTTCATTGCTTCCACCGCTGACTCGATTTCCGCTGTTACTATGTCCGGCTCCACGTTGCAGTTGACGTGGTTCGCCACTATGTCCCTAGCCTTTGCATGTCCATCGTTTTGATTGTCTGGAGGGTCACTGGGAGCGAACTTCTCGAGTAGGACTCCTGCAGATTCTTCCCAGGACTCGGTCACAGTGTCAGGAGTTGGCCTCACGGCCCCAATGCACCCTGTGACTCCGTATTTTTTCTTAGCGATCTTATGCAAAATGTCCCATGGGTTTTTATTTGCAGCCTCCTCGATAAAATTACTCCACGACTGTCGTTTTCGCATTTTTAGTTCTTTTCTGTATGTTCCCGAAACTCGGCGATACCATTTCTCACAGTTTTGAACATTGGTCATTCGCAGACGGCGGGCGGTTGAGAGCTGTTTCCTAGCACTCGCGGCTCATGCTCTTAGTCGCGTTAGCTCGGGACACCACCATGGCACGCTTTTCTTCGACGTATTTTTATAAGGGATCGATTGCTGAGAGGCAGCGGCAATGGCATACATAATCCGTAGGGCAGTTGTATTAGCATCGAGGTCACGCCAGTTTTCCATTGTGCCGGGACATTGGAAAACATCCATTTCTCGGTTCAGGACCACCGTCGCGACCCATGCGTTTTCTGTGTTCGGGTAGAAGACTCGAGCATCCGGAGAATTGTATCCGACGGCTTTGCCCGCCACGCAGTAAGGCTCCTGTAGGCACATAATATCGAATCCCATGTCATTGTATATTTGCTTCAGTTCAGCAGCTGCTGCCCTGGAACGTAGCGCGATTATCTGCCCTATTTTTAGCTGCATTGTATCTTCGGTTTGTAGATCTCGACGGCTCTGATGTACTCTGGACAGTTCGTGTCTCTTGACGAGTGGTTGCTATCTCTCCGCCGTGCACGGGTGCAGTTGACACAGTTCGGCTCGTTTCTCTTTTCGCAGTTCTCTCTTACATGTTCCGTTGAGCCACACGATTCGCAGACCTGTTTCTCGTGAGAACAGTGCTTAGCGACATGTCCGTACCCTAGACATTTGAAGCAACGCGTGACGCTGATGAACTCGTTTACCCTATGGGATTTCCACCCCATGTAGAGGCGACCACTGTTCATCACGTATGCAAATAGTCTCGCTGGGAGCTGGACAATCCAGTTGACGCTTAGCGGGTTAGCCTTTACTGGGAAGCTGGATCTGAGCGCTACGGACTTGCGGAGATCGCTCACCTCTTCTTCAGAGAAGGCATCACAGTTCTTTGCGAAGAACTCTTCTCTTAGCTCTTCCGGTGTCGCCGACTTGTCGACGTCGAAGATGAGGATACTCGGGTCTATTCGTCTTGGATCGACCGATTTGAGTCCCGCCCCACTAAGATCACAGCCCTTTATTGTGTCGACGTCTGCTTTGCTTCTGACCTCAATCAAGACTTCGTTGTTGCGGAGCTTTCTCATATTACGGACGCATAGATTGTTTTTCTTGCCTTCGAGTACGTTTTTCAGAGTGTTGTGGATTTCGTCACTGGTCCTTTTGTCTTCCTCCGTATCAGGGCGTATGATAACCGTCTCGTAGTTCTCCTTCCGTCTGGCAGGCATATAGGGAGCTCGCGCTGGTCCTGACTCCGGGGGGTGGTCATCTCGATCTCCAGCTACTGCGGTCGCATACGACATGGGTCGGGGCGGGACCTCCAGGTCCTTTCTAGTCAGGGCCTCCTTCAGCTTTTCATTCTCCGCTTTCAGTTGGTTCATTGTCTCTTTTTGTTGACGAAGATGCCGCTCCAGGGTGCGCCATTTGCTGAGGATGAATCGCATACCTTGAATAGGGATCTTGTTGGCCACGTCTGTCAGGAAGTTCTCCATGCTCTCTCGTACTTCGTAGAGGACATCGTCGGTAGAAGGGAGGGACGTGTCGCGGTCGTTTTGCGGGTTTTCATCGTCGGTTGACATGCATTCCTCGGGTGAGTCGCGTCGTGTCTTTTTATTTTTCGATCGCGAGGCCTCCTGACATTCTGACGAAGTGTCCGTGCACAGTTTTGGGACGGGTGGCGGTGGCTGCTTGCGCTTCTGTCGGGCTGTGCGGCTATTTGTCGGGGTAGGTGGCGGGGGTGTGTTGCGGGCCTCATCCGCAGTCTCCATCTCCATTTGTGCTGCTTCATCCTGTAGTTTTTTTACTTTTTGGTTTTGGTTTTTGGTTTTTATTTTCTTGTTTATTTTATTTTCATGCTCCATTGTGGATCCCACGAGTACGGTCGGAAATAAATGTCCATCCTGCCAGCGCCGCGTCAGCAGGGTGGGGGATGAATGCGACGGGGTTCTCCCAGGTGCCCCGAAGTTTGGTCGCTTAAGACTGATTTTACTCGTCAGCCATATATCCCATCGCCGCAAACCAGAACTTGAGATTGAGGATTTTTCATAAAGGTTATTTCCTCGCGGCCCGGGCGGTTAGGCCAAGGCCTCTGTTCTCCGAGGGCCGCAACGTTCCCACGCCATGCCTTGCGAGGGTCGTTAAAGCGGCGGCGGAGTCTGCGGAATTAGGGGACGGACGGCGCTCATCCGCCCCTAGCTCGGGCCCCGGGGACGCCAGGCCCTGATCACCGACAAATCGGCGACCCCGTAGGGGAAGTAGATAGATACAGTGGGAATCTCGTTAATCCATTCATGCGCGTCACTAATTAGATAACGAGGCATTTGGCTATTTCCTGCGCACAGTTGCCTGAGCAACTGGCGGACTTTCCCAGGGAGGGAAGTTCCCCGGGTGAACACAACAAAGTGTTTAGAAAATAAAATATAAAAAAAAGGGGATAACGGAATGGCCTTCGTTAGAAGGATAGGAAAGATGTATTTGGTGGGTTGTCTACCTTGCGGTAGAGCCCACCTCGTCAGTTGGTTACAGTAAGTCAAATAAAATAAAATATGTATCGAGTCAATTGTTGAAATAATATTTCGTCCCACTGCGTCTGCTCGCCTTACCCAATAAAGGCATGGTCGAGCACTCTAAAAATAAATAAATAGGAGTCAAAAGAATAAAAGTTGAAGTCAAGTCAGATTAAATATTTTGAAATGGTGAATTGACGTTTGCCCAGAACTCAATTTGAAGATGAAATAAATGAATAAATGAATAAATAGGTGGTCAGGGTCAGAGGAATGAAATGTAATAGGTTGCGACTCTGAAAAGGGAAGTGCTAAACGTTTGCCAAGTTTTCTGCCGGACTCAGAAAAAATTAGCCGAACGGAGTCCCGGGTGTTCCAATCGGAAAAGCGGAACTTAGCCATCGCCTCTGCGGTGATGTTTCCGGGGAAAAACACGTGAAGGTGTCTGCCCCAGTGCGTTCACAGTTAGGCACTGGCTCCGCCGCCGTAGCACAGCAGAACCCTAAGAGGTTTACAACTGGCCAAACGACTCGCACTGATCTGTTTCGTTGGACGTACGGCCGATGCCGGTGGTGGGAATCGCTTCCACGTTTCCCTCGTTGCGGCAGGCCTCTGTCCTGTCTCCGGTACGTCCCGAGTGACAGATCAGGCTGAGAGTCCTTGCTCAGATTATTTGCAGGCAGCTTGGATCCGTTGTGCGTTCGAACACATATCAAATAAATGAATAAATAAACGAATAAATGGATAAAATGTGTGTATAAAATAAGTCATCGTTCGAGTAGAGGCGCGCACAGCCGACAGCCGGGGGTCTCGCCCGCGCCGAACACTGGAGAGGTAGCCAATGAGCAAGTGCTCTATATTCCAGGGGGCCCGAAGGCCACACAAGGGCTGGCACTTGCATCGACCGACAATTCTCAGGTGTCCATGAAGGCACCTATGATCCCGATGGAGCTCCGAAGAGCTGTCATCGAGATCGTCGACAAGTCTGCCTTACTAAAGCCGAGCCTTTTCAGGGAACAGACTGTGTCGACCGGTAACGCACCTCTGGAGCTGACCACGATGGGGATCACTTTCGCTTGGTGGGCGTTCGATTGTTCTTTGAGTACACCCAGTATTCCGGTGTACTTCAGCACCTTCTCTGTAGCGGCCTGGGCGGGAGAGGTTCCGCTCTCGTACCGGACAGTGACATCCAGCACGAGAGCCCCTTCCTCATTCGAATTTACGACGAGGTCGGGTTTAAACCTCTCGCCTTTGACCGCTACTTGGGGCTCGTCCAGCACATCGTGCTGTTTAGCAAGACGAGCCCTCAGAAGGTGCTTGATCTCATCGTGTCGTTTGATTCTCATGGCCTTGGTGTGACTACACCGGCCGAGAATGTGCCCCAGAGTTTCGTCAGGCCCCTGGCACAGCCTGCATGGGGCATTCACTCTGTCGTCCATTAGCTTCATGAAGGCTCTCGTTGGGACAGTGTTCGTCCGCAACTTAATACCATCAATCACCCTGGACGATTTCATGAGATCGCCTCGTCTCAGCCACTCATTTGCGATGGGCTAAGATGCCACGTCATCAACTCCCTGGCCTTGCCAGACCTTTTTGACCCAGTCAGTTCGATAGCTCTTCTTGAGTTGAGCTTTGTACTCGTCTAGCTCTTGCAGAGACAGAGGCCAAGAGAGTCTCAGTGTTTCGGCGTGTGCTTCAAGCCGCCGTTGAGCTCTCTCCGATTCGAGGGCTCCGCTTACGACCGGGTCTCTTGACGCTCGCGCTTTGATGGCATTGCGCAAGGCTGCGATTAGCGTCATTGGTTTGAGTTCGGTGAGACCCAACCCCCCCTCGCGTTTCGGTATGTAAAAGAATTTGACACTAGTCGAAGGCGTCAGGTGAAGGATCTCCCGAACACTTGATCGAACGAGCCGGTCGATTCGTTCGAGAGCGGCCCCCGATAGAGGGCTGCAGATCAGACCGTAGGTGAACCTTGGTAAGATGTGGGTGTTCAGTAGGTTCACCTTCTGCGTGGGCTTAAGAGGAAGCGCTCAAATTCTCCCGAGTGCTTCCTCCAGAGGTCTGATGTCGAATACGCTGAGTACGCTGAACCGGGGCGAGACCCTTGCACCAAGGTAACGTAGGGCATCTTCGGGCGGAGCGCACGGGATCGCTTGATCGCCGATCCTTACGCTTGGATCCCTCAGATACCAGGTCTTGCCGGCTGGGACGTACTCGAAGCTCGCGCACTTCTCGACAGAGAGCTTCATGCCGAGTTCAGCCAGGTACTCACTCACCGTAACAAGCTGCCTTTGTACCATTTTAGCATCCCTCGACAACAGGACCAAATCGTTCGCGAATGCCATCACTGATAAATTCTGGTCGTCCACGGCCATGCCCTGTGTCTCGGTTTGCAGGCGTTCCAACAGGGGTTCGATGACGAGGTTGAATATGAGGGAGGAAAGCGGGTCGCCCTGCTTCACCCCTCGTTGCAGTTCGATTTTTATCTCACCACCCTGCGACTTGATGGTAGTGCCGCAGCCCCTGTACATGTTGGCAACATAAGAGGCAACCGATGGTGGGATACCCTTTCTCTCCAGGCCTTGCGCAATGGAGGAGTGGGGGACGGTGTCAAAGGCTTTCGATATATCCAAAACGGATATCACACCGCCCCTCCTTTTGGCGTTCGAAATGGCTGCTTGCAAACGTCGTATGTTCGCATAGTAGCCATTCTCCTCCGTAATTCCCTTCTGCCAACAATTCGAAGTGAGGACACCTCTCAGCCTTTGATTTAGTAGGGCAGAGAATAACCTACTGATCCTGAAGCTGACAGATATGGGCCGCCAGTTCCTGACGTCTGAGGTGTCCGTGTCGGCTTTGGGGATAAGCGTTATTCCATTCGTTTATCACGCCTTAGGGTAGTGTCGGGTGTGGAGTAGAACATTAAACAGTCCGGAGAGGGCAACGTACGTTTGCTTGCTTTGAAGGTCCGCACGTGTCACTCCGTCCGGTCCGGCAGCCGACCCGCTGCTGATCCTGGCCACCTTCCTCTCCACTTCAAAGGCGGTCACTGGGACAAGTATTTGTTGAATAGGCACGGGCTCTTCTACCCCAGGGGGTAGAGTCGTGTCTGGTCCTGGTTCGCCCCAAAGTTGCTCGTACAGCTTTCGCGTTGGCTCATATCATTATTATATAGATCTTGGCACCTAGCGTAAGCGAACTTTCGTCGCCATGTTCTATTTGGTGGTCGACTCCTCGCCGGACGCTGTACAGTACAGATAATATTCTGACCTCGCTGCAAGCACTTTGGACAGCGTTGTACCCTGTTTAACGCCACGACCAGAACAAGGCGATCTGTGGCACGGAAAGCATTAACGTCGTCAGCCTCCGTGCTCCGGCCGGCAACAGAGGGACGACGTGGTCGGGTGGATGGGCCAGGTCGATCACTTGGGGCAGCATCACTCCCCGCTACTACACTCGCACCTTCGGCAATTAACTCTGCCGCGACCGGTACATCCCAAGTGGCGTTAGGTGTACCGGCCGCCTCCGAGGCATCGTTGGGTGGACGATCCATGGTGCTTCGGATATGTACTGCACGCCCGAGTCCCTCGAGCATAAGGAGCTATTATGGCAGCATCTGTGCCGGCACACTTACGGTAGTTCCTCACCGGGCGCACGGGTTGTCTCTCCAACCGCCGTTCCTTAACTCGAACGATACCCACTCTGTTGGTGGTAAAGCCCCTTGGTCACTCCACAAGGAAATGCGCCTGGGTGTTGCGCATTGGCTGGCGTAAAAGTGCGTGCCGAACACTACGTGCAGGGAGGGACCTGCACCTCATGCCGTACAGGCGTGTCGGCGTTGAGTGTACTGATTTGGCCAAACCTGTCACTCGCGCTTGCTCTCCACCCAGGGGTGGGCTTCTCCCGACCAACGTGGCCGAAAGTCCCGAACGTGAACTACCCGGCTCCGAGCGGACTCGGCACCGGGTGCTTACAATTAGGTTCGAAAGACGCCAAACGAGGAAAGCCCAGATGCTGAGCGGAGCTCGACACCGGGCTTTAGGTCTTTCTTTCGCACGGATTTCATTCTTTAGACTCAATAAGCAGATCAAGCCGTCGGACACCACCCCGCCTTTCGACGTCGTTAGACTTGGTTCAATCGCTGGTTGGTTCACCAACGCACCACCTGGCTGGGGCGATGAAACTAAGCGTAGGCGTGCACGTCACGCACGTTATGTATCGCGGCGAGCTATGTACAAGAGAGTCATAGTTACTCCCGCCGTTTACGCGCGCTTGCTTGAATTTCTTCACGTTGACATTCAGAGCACTGGGCAGAAATCACATTGCGTCAACACTCGCTAGGGCTATCGCAATGCTTTGTTTCAATTAGACAGTCGGATTCCCCCTGTCCGTGCCAGTTCTGAGCTGACTGTTGATTGGCGGCCGAAGAGGACGACGGCAACGGCGAACCGCCGCCGAAGCCTCGCAGCAAGGAAAATCCGCGGAAGGCCAAGGCACGGGACCGAGCTCGGATCCGGTTATTACCATCACCTCGCCTAGGCCCGGCACGTCAGCCAAACCCGCTTCCCGACCAAGCCCGACACGCACCGATCCTCAGAGCCAATCCTTATTCCGAAGTTACGGATCCAATTTGCCGACTTCCCTTACCTACATTAGTATATCGACTAGAGGCTCTTCACCTTAGAGACCTGCTGCGGGTATGGGTACGAACCGGCGCGAAACCTCCACGTGACCCTCTCCTGGATTTTCAAAGTCCGAGGGGAAGATCCGGACACCGCCGCAACTGCGGTACTCTTCGCGTTCCAAACCCTATCTCCCTGCTAGGGGATTCCAGGGAACTCGAACGCTTATGAAGAAGAGAAAACTCTTTCCGGATCTCCCGACGGCGTCTCCAAGTCTTTTTGGGTTACCCCGACGAACTCTCTTGCGAGGGCCCGACTCGTCAACGGTTCCGCTGCCGGGTTCCGGAATAGAAACTGGATTCCCTTTCGCCTGACGGGTGTGTCACATTTTAAACCGCGCGCGCCCACACCGGGGGGAACGCCGAGCAAGGCCCGACGTTTGCACAATCACCGGCGTCACGACGCGCGTGTCAGGCATAGAAATACACCAACATCGTCATCGGATTTCTCCTAGGGCTTAGGATCGACTGAATCGTGTGCAACAGCTGTTCACACGAAACCCTTCTCCACGTCAATCCTCCAGGGCCTCGCTGGAGTATTTGCTACTACCACCAAGATTTGCACCGACGGCGGCTCCAGGCAGGCTCACGCTTAGACCCTCCTGCGCACACCACCGCGACCCTCCTAATCGTCAGGGCTTCATGACGGCCTGGGCCGCCTCGTATGCCGCTAACGGCCGAGTATAGGCGCGGCGCTTCAGCGCCATCCATTTTCAGGGCTAGTTGCTCCGGCAGGTGAGTTGTTACACACTCTTTAGTGGATTCCGATTTCCATGGCCACCGTCCTGCTGTCTTGAGCAACCAACGACTTTCATGGTATCCCATAAGCGTCGACTTTGGCGCCTCAACTCGGCGTTTGGTTCATCCCACAGCGCCAGTTCTGCTTCCCAGAAGTGGCCCACTTGGCACTCTGATCCGAGATCTCGTGGGTTCATAGTTCAAGCAAGCCTCACCCTTTTAAAGTTCGAGAATAGGTTAAGGTCGTTTCGGCCCCAAGGCCTCTAATCATTTGCTTTACCGGATGAGACTCGCGTACGTTCTATACGCGAGTGCCAGCTATCCTGAGGGAAATCTCGGAGGGAACCAGCTACTAGATGGTTCGATTAGTCTTTCGCCCCCATACTAAAATTAGACGATCGATTTGCACTACAGAATCGCTACGGACCTCCATCAGGGTTTTCCCTGACTCCGTCCTGACCAGGCATAGTTTACCATTTTTCGGGTCCCAACGGTTACGCTCTGGGTGCGCCTCTTCTTGCGGTGAGAACGAAACGCCCCGGGAGTGCGGGGCCGCATCGTGACGCGGCCCATCCTCCCTCGCTCGGCGCTGGGCTGACCTTTACTTTCATTTCGCCTTTAGGTTTGCTCGTCCCAATGACTCGCGCACATGTTAGACTCCTTGGTCCGTGTTTCAAGACGGGTCCTGAAAGTACCCAAAGCAATAGCGTCGACGACCGGTATTTGATGATTCGAACGAGCTAGCCAGAGGACACCGCCAGCCGACGGCTGGCCAGGCCCGGGGACGGCGCTAGGTCCGAAAACCGGGAATCGCTGACCGCGCTTGCGGCGGGCCCGACGCAGTTCAATGCGGCTGTATACCGTGCGGGTACCGCCGGGCAGCCGGGGGTCTGCCCCGACGAGAACGCCGAGACAGGCAGCCGACCGGGCTTTAGACCGACACCTAACGGGTCGCGACGTCCTACTAGGGGAGAAGTGCACGCCGGCGCCGCTGTACATTGCACTGCGATCGAGTGCCGTGGACGCGAGGTCCCGACATCACGAGCCGCGGCGAAGCCTGCGTCGCTGACGATGAATCTCCCCGTTCGATCTTTCGGGTTTCCCAGTTTTGAACTCTCTCTCTAAAGTTGTTTCGAAAAAGTATCGAATAGTTAAATGTGTGTCTCGTGACACTCAAAATCGTCCTCGCACATGTACGCACACTCGCGTGCAATGTTTACTTACCGCCTCTGCGTCAAATCTCGCCTCTTGCCCGTGTCGCGACTCAAAACCTATCAGCTGTATCTCAAGTGTTGTCTACCATCTCGAAATCACGTATGTGTATAATCTATATGTTCTCTCGCTTTGTCGAATCATCACTCTCTCTAACGTTCTCTTGCGATACGGTTTGTATCGCCTCATCGAAATCAATAAAAATCTCGTTTATAGGTATTCATTATCCGTCTCTATCTCGACATCACTTTTGTTTCTTTTACACTCGTTCTCATCACTCATTCGCGGATCCCACGTCGATGATCCACATCTTTTTGCCATCTCTCTGAACATTTTTTGGTCCTTCGAGCCGGATCAGTCGCGAATCGAATCGGATCATTCGCGAATCGAGTCGAATCTCTCGAATCGTTGCGACTTGCGGGAAAACGAATAAGCCAGTGAGTGAAACGGAACTATCGCGTGTGCATCAAGTTGCGAAAGTTCACGTAATCAAAGTGAACAATGTCGTTATCGGTGGAAACCATCAACAAAAATCAGTCGCGTCCGTTAATCTCAAACGTGCGGTGTCCTCTGTAGTGACCGTGACTAAGATCTGAGCGTCAACAACACCGATCTCTCGAAGTGTGTATCGCGACGCCCTGTTATCACTGTGTGCGTATCTCGTTCGTGAAAACTCAGTTCGTCGCGTGGGTTTAAATCCTCTCGTACATCAACATGTCGATCGGAGAACATATCGAACGTCAAAACGACTACATTTGGCGCATATCTCGTGCCGTCGACATTCTGCGCAAGCTCGGCGGGGCAAATATCACTTACGGGCAGGTGAAGTCGCGGCTTGATGCTTTAAATTCAAGTTGGAATAAGTTCCAAGACAATCACGAAAAGATCAGCGAGATCAAGTTCGCAGCGAAAGGTAATCAACTCGACCCGATTAAAAAGCTTTCGTACTTCGCGAAAGATCATTACGGACTGTGTGAAGAGCACTTCTTGAGTGGCGAAGGAGTGATGCTTGATCTTCTCGGATCGCTAAAGCCTGCGCCTGCAGCAACCGCGCAAGCCGCTGCAGCTCCTCAAGACGCACCAGCAGGAGGATCATCAAAACGGTTACCGCGTATCGAACTGCCCACTTTCGCGGGCAACTGCTCAGAATGGAAGCCGTTTCACGACCTCTTCTCGTCGATGGTTCGCGAAAATTCGCAACTTTCGGAAGTGGAAAAGCTGCACTACCTCAAAACCAGTGTGACCGATGAACCGTTACAACTTATCAAAAACATTTCTCTCACCGCAAAAAACTTCCCTCGAGCTTGGGAAACTCTCGTCTCACAATACGAAAACAAGCGGCTTCTGACTGATCCTCATCTCGCGATACTTTTTGCGATTCCTCGTGTTACAAAAAAATCATCATCGGAACTAAAGAGCTTGCACAGCAACACTTGCGAAGCTATTGAAGCGCTCGAACTTCTCGATAGTCCCGAAAAATTAGGGGATCACATCATCGTGCACATGACGATTCGCAAGCTCGACCCAGCATCTCTCGAAGAGTGGGAGAGAAGTGTTAGCGAGAAACTCGAGCCCCCCACTTTTGCGGAGCTCAAGGCGTTTCTCGGCGGTCGCATCCACACCCTGGAAGCCGTGAAGCAAGCTCATGCTCATAATCAAATCGCGACGTCGAAACCGCACTCATCGCAAGGAAGGTCAAATCTTCAGACGACAGGGTCATATACAACGCAATCAAAGGAACAGTCGTGTGCTTGTTGCAAAGGCAACCACTACATCGCGTTCTGTTCGACCTTTCGCGACAAATCTCTGGATCAAAGAAGGGAAGTGGTTTCTGCGAAAAAGCTTCGCTTCAATTGTCGCGGTCCACATCAGCAGAAGGACTGTCGATCCAACAAAACGTGTCGCGTGTGCAACGGTCGACATCATTCCTTGCTGCATCGAAACTCTTCCTCAATCTCGACAGCTGCCAACCGCGGCACATCTCAAGGACAGGCCGCAGTAGCGCAACCCGCAGTGCGGAACGCACCGATCTCGAAAAGCGCCTCTCAGGGAAGCAACCACTCAGCTCAGCCTACAATAATCAAGCGCTCTCCGGTTCTTTTCGCCACAGTGCAATTGATCGCCTTTAATCCAGAGACCGGAGAAAGAATCATCGCTCGCGCTCTACTCGATCAAGGATCCAAAAGTTCATTCGTCACGGAGTCGCTAGCGCAACAATTGCGACTACGTCGGCATCAAGCGACGATACCGATCATTGGCGTCGGAGCTCATCAATCGGCAGTGACTTGCGGCATCGCGACATTGCAACTCTAATCTCGTGCTCACACCTCGTTCTCGTGTCAGGTGGAGGCACTCGTGCATCCACGACTCACATCGTATCTACCCTCATTTCGACTTCTCGTCGAAAACTGGCCTCATCTACGAGGACTCAACCTCGCGGATCCAAGCTTTGCACATCCCAGTCAAATCAATGTAATTCTCGGAGCTGACACCTACAGCAACATCATTGGTCAAGGAGTTCGAAGAGGAGCACCAGGAACACCAATCGCGCAAGAAACTCAGTTCGGTTGGGTCTTCTCCGGCTGCGTTTCAGCGGAAGCAGCAAGACCCTCGTATGGTGCAGTCCAAGGCTTCCAATGCTCCCTCAATCACGAACTGCTCGATCTCGTGCAGAAGTTTTGGAAGCCAGACGAAGTGTCGAAACCTTTAGTACTGACTTCCGAAGAAGAGCGTTGTGAGCAACACTTTCGCGAAACGGTTTCTCGAACTGCGTCGGGTCGTTACGTAGTTCGGCTGCCGCTCAAGGACAATTCGGTAGAGCTCGGCAACTCGCGGAATCCCGCGCATCAAATGCTCCTTCGTTTGGAGAAACGGTTCGACAGCGACGCGAAACTCAAGGAGGCTTACTCGAGCTTCTTTCGTGAATATCGTGAACTCGGGCACATGCGTCGCGCTATCAATTCACCTGAAGACAATCCCTGCGTGTTTTATCTTCCCCATCACGGTGTAGTTCGCGACAGCAGTTCCACAACAAAGTTGAGTGTCGTGTTCGACGGGTCTCAAAAAACCAACCTCGGACTCTCTCTCAATAACAATCAAAGCAAAAGTGCAAACCGACCTCGTGGACGATCTCTTACGCTGGCGACAATATCCAGTCGCGTTCTCATCAGACATCGTCAAGATGTACCGACAAATTTTGGTCCACAATGATGACCAAGATTTTCAGCGAATCCTCTGGAGGGAAGAACCAGAGCTACCGATTGAAGAATATCAACTGGCCACGGTAACGAATGGTCTTGCAAGCGCTCCGTATCTCGCGATCCGTGTTCTTCATCAACTTGTTCAGGACAAAGATAAGCAGTATCCCTTTGCGAGCCAGGTCATTCTCGAGAACACGTACGTCGACGACATCCTCTCAGGAGCAAAGGACGTTGATCAAGGTCGCGAGAAAATCAACGAACTCAATCAATTGCTCAAGGCGGGCGGCTTTGAATTTCAACAATGGACTTCAAGGCACCCAGAAACTCTCGTTGACATTTCTCGAAAATCAAGAGATCGCGATGCATCTGAATCTCGATCAAAGTCCATTCTTTCGGGCTCTCGGTCTTGCGTGGAGACCAGACATCGACGCGTTAGCGTTCTCCGCGCAAATTCATCAAACTCGGGACAATTTCACGAAACGAGAAGTTCTCTCACAAACCGCGCAGCTCTTTGATCCTCTCGGATGGCTCTCGCTGATCACGATCAGAGCCGAAATCTTCATGCAGCAATTGTGGGCACTCGGTTTCGACTGAGACGAGCTGCTCTCAGCTTCCTTGTCCTCGCGATGGATCGAGTTTCTACAAGATCTTTAAGGCATCTCAGCTATCACCATCCCACGATAGATCGGGTTAAGTTCAGCATCTCTCGGGATGGAGATCCACGGTTTCGCGGACGCCTCACAAAGTGCGTGAGGCGTAGTGATCTACGCGCCAACGTATATCAACACTCACGAAGTGCGCGTTTCACTAGTGTCCGCGAAAACTGAAGTAGTGCCGCTAAAAAAGGTGACAATTCCTTGTCTCGAACTCTGTGGTGCGAATCTTCTCGTCCGGTTGTTGTGTCATGTGGAAAAGACTCTTAATTTCGAAAACACCCCGGTTTATCTGTGGACGGATTCCACAGTCGCGCTCGCGTGGATCAAAAGCCACCCATCGCAATGAAAGGAATTCGTTCGTGATCGCGTAACGGAAATCTAAGAGTTCGCGCGCGCTCGTTAGTATCACATCTCGGGTTCTGGAAACCCCGCTGATCTTGCGTCTCGTGGTGCATTTCCGGAGCAACTTCAAAAATCAGAACTTTTGACCTTCGGACCATCCTGGCTCTCGAAGCATTCTGTCAATTGTCCATCCTCATCTCCGCGACCGGAAGAAAACATTCATCTCGAGGAAAGAAAAGGGCTGTCGACGCACATCGCAACAGCTAAGCCGCTACAAATCTGGGATCTAGTCGATCGCTACTCAAAACCATCGACTCTCCTCAAAGTCACATCATTGTGTAAACGCGCAGCAAATCGGTTCCTCGAGAAGACGACATCGAATCACGTAAACACGTCTATCACTGTCGGACCGATCTCTACTCTCGAATTGAGCGACGCCCAACTGTTTTGGACCAAGGTGACCCAGCAGGCGTACTTCGCAAAAGAAATTCGCCATAATCGAGACAAGCTTAAGTCTCACTTGAAGGCATCCACTATCGCGACTCACGCTGTTTATCGATTCGAACGGATTCCTCAGAGTCGGTGGTCGACTGAATCACTCATTGCTTTCGTATGACGAAAAACACCTGTTCATCTTGCCTCGCGAATCATCGTTCTTCACACTAATCATCGATCATCATCATCGGGTGACGCTTCACGGAGGTCCGCAACTCACTCTCGCCACAATCCGACAGCGGTACTGGATCCTGGGAGGAAGAGTACCGATCCTCATGTTCATACATCGTTGCGTTCCTTGTGCGCCTCATCGCGACACTCTCAGCAGCCAACAGATGGGCCAACTTCCTCAGTTTTGAGTCACGCAATCAAGGCCGTTTCTTTACTCTGGCGTTGACTACGGTGGTCCATTCTCGATTCGAGCCTCCCACGGAAGAGGAGCGAAATCATGCAAGGGATATATCGTCATCTTCATCTGCTTTACGGCCTCGGCTGTGCATCTCGAGCTAGTTTCGGACTACACGACGGAGGCATTCATCGCGGCGTATAAACGCTTCACATCTCGACGAGGAATTTGTGCCTCAATCGCAAGCGATTGTGGAACGAATCTCGTCGACGCAGACTCAGAACTTCGCCGTCTTCTCGCTGCATCGTCAAAGGAGTTCTCAGGAATCGCAAACATCCTCGCATGACACGGAACTCAGTGGCGGTTTAATCCTCCCTCCGCGCCTTATTTCGGTAGAAAATGGGAAGCCAGAGTGAAATCGGTCAAATTTCACCTGAAACGAGTCATCGGAAAAGCTACTTAAACGTTCGAGCAATTCGCGACGTTCCTCACGCAAGAAGAAGCCACGCTCAACTCTCGACCTCCTTGCGCTATCTCGGACGATCCACGGGATTCAAGTGCCTTGACTTCAGGACACTTTCTCGTCGGCTCAGCATTGAACACAATTCCTGAGCCGTCACTCATCGAGGTGCCAGTTCAACATCTATCGCATTAGCAACACTCGCGTCAAATGCTGGAGCATTTTTGGAAACGATAGAGTACGGAGTATCTTCAGTCCTTCCAAAACCCTATGAAATGGCAAACTCATCACGGAAACATCAAAATCGGATCCAACGTTCTCGTAAAAAACGAAAATCTACCTCAATCTGTGTGGCCCCTCGCGAGAGTGATCGAAGTGCATCTGGGAACCGACGGTCTCGTTCGCGTTGTGACCGTTAAAACAAAATCCTCTGTGTTAAAAAGTCCAATCGTAAAATTGTGTGTGCTTCTAGTGTCCTCTTAAGACAATTATTGACTCTAAGATTGAATAACGCACGGCGGGCGGCATAATCTAATTTCGCGATCGTTACCGATAGCGAAGCGGGCGGTATGTTTCGGCAAAGTATCGGATAGTTGAATGTATGTTTCGCGACACTCAAAATCGACCTCGCACATGTACGCACACTCGCGTGCAATGTTTACTTGCCGTCTCTGCGTCAAATCTCGCCTCTTGCCCGTGTCGCGACTCAAAACCTATCAGCTGTATCTCATGTATTGTCTACTATCTCGAAATCATATATGTGTATAATCTATGTGTTCTCTCGCTCTGTAAAATCATCACTATCTGTAACGTTCTCTTGCGATACGGTTTGTATCGCCTTATTGAAACCAATAAAAATCTCGTTTATCGGTATTCATTATCTCTCTCCATCTCAACATCACTTTCGTTTCATTCACACTCGTTCTCATCACTAATTCGCGGATCCAACGTCGATGATCCATATCTTTCTGCCATCTCTCTGAACAAAAGTTCTTTTCAACTTTCCCTCACGGTACTTGTTCGCTATCGGTGTCGTGGTCATATTTAGCCTTAGATGGAGTTAACCGCCCACTTCGAGCTGCACTCTGAAGCAATCCGACTCTGAGGAGAGATCCGTCTATAGCGCGTCCCGGTCACTACGGGCCTGGAACCCTCTGCGGGTGAGTGGCCCCATTCAAGATGGACTTGGACGCGGGCCGACGCCCCGGGATGAGTCGATCCTCCCGAACACTACATTTCCCGGCGGCCGAAACGCGTGATTCAGTGTTGGGCAGTTTCCTGTTCGCTCACCGCTACTAGGGAAATGCTAGTTAGTTTCATTTCCTCCGCTAAGTAATATGCCTAAATTCAGCGGGTAGTCTCGCCTGCTCTGCGGTCGTCGTAAGATTGCGAGTCCATCGTCGGCGACGGTCGTTCGTTCAAGAACAGCACTGTCGACACGGACGAGGAAGACGTATTTTTCATACGTTTGAGCCACGGAAACGACCGTGAACGCCCTCCGTACGGGAGACTCGAGAGCCCCCAGCAACGAAACGTGGACGGAACTTCTTAGCATGAGCGGCGGACTGACCGCGCGGACCATTGGTCTGTGTGTCACCGTGCCGAATTCGTTTGTTTTCTCGACTATCGCTAGCACCGGAACGTGACGAACGGCAGCGACAGCTCGACCCCGCGATCTGCGGCGACGCGTCGTGACCGTGACATACGTGTTCGTTTGAGGCGACAAGACCCGTTGCCGCGCGACACGGGCTGCGAAAGCCCAGCCTTTCGCTTGCGAAGGCACGGTGTGCTGTTTCCCCAAGGGGGTTTCCGCAGTACCGTTGCCGACGGAGCAGTCTGTCGTTGTTGAACGACCCTTAGCCAGGCGTGGTCCGGGAATTATATCCGTGGACCGCAATGTGCGTTCGAAATGTCGATGTTCATGTGTCCTGCAGTTCACAAGTTGACGAGCAATCAGCTGCGTTCTTCATCGTCCCACCAGCCAAGTGATCCACCGTTTAGGGTAATCACATATGTGAATTTCGCATTAAAAATGCTGAAATTACGGTTGCTACTGGCTTTCTGTGGTGGTGAGCACGGCGCCGCGTGCGTCAGCCCTTGCGCAGTTGCGCGCGGGAAGGAACGCGCGCCGCGCGTTAAATTTCGTTGGTGCAATAGTTCAATAGCCTACGTCGCCTCGAGTTCACGGGTCGTCTGCCGGAATGAACCAGCCCGGACTCGATCGGCTCGCAATGCAAATGATTGACGGCGGACGGCAGTGGGCCGCGTCAGCGAGTCCCGGGCCTTGACGCTGCCGCGAGCTTCCTCGTACGGGCAAAAATTCTCTTTGAAGCCTATCGCGTTTGCGGCCTGCGTCCGGGGTGAAACGGCGTTGCACCGAGACACCCGGGCGCAGATGGGCTGCTCGCGAAGAAGTGCCAAGACCAGCTTCGCACGTCTCTCTCGTACGACCTCACCGGGTCAAACGAGTCGAGGCGGACCGCGGAGCGGTCCCCTTCCGGCACCGAGTCGGCCGGAGGCGCAAACGACCCGCCGCTGCTCCGCGCTAGACGCGGCGCGACGGGTCGACGCCTTGGCGCGAGTCGGTCGTCGGGCGGTTTTACCCGGCGACGGCGCTCGTAGCCACCGCAGCGAATGCCGGACCCATCGGATCCGGCGTCAGCACCACGTTCGTTGTCACGACGATTGTGTTGCGCGCCGCGGTCACTGGCCCGACCGTTACGTCGTTCAAAGTTTTGTGAAATTTTGTTCGCGACACGCGGGCGTACACGCCGCTCTCGCGGCAAGACAGCCCCGCGCGCTTACGAATCGCTGCTTCGGCAGTACGAAACGTTAATAATCCTTCCGCAGTTTCACCTACGGAAACCTTGTTACGATTCTTACTTTCTTTAAATAATCAAGTTTGGTCATCTTCCTGGCAACATCAGCAATGCCGAGACATTGCCGCGTACCAGTCTGAACACCTCACTAAATCATTCAATCGGTAGTAGCGACGAGCGGTGTGTACAAAGGGCAGGGACGTAATCAACGCGAGCTTACGACTTGCGTTTACTGGGAATTCCTCGTTCATGGGAAATAACTGCGAGCCCCAATCCCTAGCACGAAGGAGGATCAGCGGGTCACCCGGGCCTTTCGGCCAGGGAAGACACGCTGATTTCTTGAGTGTAGCGCGCGTGCGGCCCAGAACATCTAAGGGCATCACAGACCTGTTTATGCTCAATCCCGTTCGGCTAGAAGCCGCCTGTCCCTCTGAGAAGGTTTATTTCTACGCCGGTGGTAAAAACCGCCCGACCGAGACCGGGGGCCTTCGAGATACCGGAAGGTACGCCTCTTCAGCAGGCTAGAGTCTCGTTCGTTATCGGAATCAACCAGACAAATCGCTCCACCAACTAAGAACGGCCAGGCACCACCACCCACCGAATTAAGAAAGAGCTCTCAATCTGCCAATCCTTCCGGTGTCCGGGCCTGGTGAGGTTTCCCGTGTTGAGTCAAATTAAGCCGCAGGCTCCACTCCTGGTGGTGCCCTTCCGTCAATTCCTTTAAGTTTCAGCTTTGCAACCATACTTCCCCCGGAACCCAAAAGCTTTTGTTTCCCGGAAGCTGCCCGCCGAGTGATCGGAGGAACTTCGGCGGATCGCTAGCTGGCATCGTTTATGGTTAGAACTAGGGCGGTATCTGATCGCCTTCAAACCTCTAACTTTCGTTCTTGATTGAAGAAAACATTTTTGGCAAATGCTTTCGCTTCTGTCCGTCTTGCGACGATCCAAGAATTTCACCTCTCACGTCGCAATACGAATGCCCCCATCCGTCCCTATTAAACATCACCTCGGGGTTCCGAACACTAACAAAATAGAACCGAGGTCCCATTCCATTATTCCATGCACACAGTATTCAGGCGAAAATAGCCTTCTTCAAGCACTCTAATTTGTTCGAAGTAAACGCACCGGCCCACCTCCACACTCAGTGAAGAGCACCGCGATGGGATATTAGTTGGGCCGCCCCGGAGGGCTAAGCCCACCGGTAGGACGTCCCACAATCATGCCAGCTAGACACCGCAAGCGGTGAACCGACAGCGTGGGACACAGATTCAACTACGAGCTTTTTAACCGCAACAAATTCAATATACGCCTTCGGAGCTGGAATTACCGCGGCTGCTGGCACCAGACTTGCCCTCCAATGGATCCTCGTTCAAGGATTTAAAGTGTACTGTTGGGATTATGGATGTTGGTGTGATTGATTTTATCATTTAATTGAAGATTTCTTATAGGAAGATTGTTACTTTATTAAAAATAGAGTATCGGAGGTATGTCTTGACAAACTGAAGGATCAGAGTGAACTGACTCCTTGGAGCCATACCAATGCAGCTGTATTGTTAAAAATGTATATTTTAAGGGTCTATACCATGCTCAAAATTATACCTGGTTCTATGGCTCTGTTCGAGTGCTCCCATCCTCACTTCCAGAAAACCATAAAAGCAATCGCTACAGGGCTGACAATGTATTTACCAGATGTTGCAAGAAAGTGAAAACTCTCACTTTTAAAACAAGTAAAACAAAACTTAAACATGAGAAATATAATATCTCAAAAGAGAGAAACTTTCGTAGACGAACTCAATATTTCAACACGCCCCCTCAAAAGTTAATCTCTTTTACGATTCACAATATTAATGAAAATTATAATATATATATGATAACTTAAAATAAAAGTCGAATACAATACTTTTGATTCATGATCGACATACCTTTCGTTTACTCTTTGTCTGGGACGGTTGTTACTAACCGTGTACATAATGATCCGACATCTGTCTTTACGATAAGAGAAACCCAGAAAAACCTTATCAGATCATAAAACCAAAAAAATTACAATAATAATATTGCATCTAGATATTACTTAATATTTACTAATCCATCTTCCAATGCCATCTTCGCCCTTAACTCCAGGAATCTAAACTTTGGTAGTGGCTTGGTCAGCAAGTCTGCAATCTGCTGATCTGTTGGAATATGTTTAATAATTATAACCTTTTTCTCACATTGATCCCGAGAGAAATGATATTTGATGTCAATATGTTTGGATCTTTTGTGGCTTGTTGTATTATTAGCGATGCTAATACATCCAGTGTTATCTTCATATATTAAGATAGGTTCTTTAGTTTCCAGGTTTATACCTGCTGCTGAAGTTTTCAACCATATTGCCTCTTTGACAGCTTCATACAGAGCCATATATTCAGCCTCTGTAGATGAACCTGCCACAGATGCCTGCCTTTTTGTGTTCCAACATATTGTACATCTATCATACAACCTAAATAAGTAACTCGTTGTACTTTTTCTTTTATATTCTAACTCAGGATTATCATTTCCTCCCCAATTACAGTCAACGTGCCCTGTAAATATGTTATTATATGTTCCTTGTACATATTTTAATTTTAGATTTATAGTACCTTGTAAATATCTGAGCACTCGTTTTAAACATTGCCAAAGTTCTCGATCATTTTTGTTCATATATCTGCTCAGTAAGCTTAAAGTTAAAGTTAGATCGGGTCTTGTACATACCATTAAATATATTAGACATCCAATGAGACTTCGACACGGAGCATCGTACTTCTCATCGGATTCCAATGCCTCATAATCCAAATTACATTCTAACGGTGTACTTACAGGGTTACAACCTGCCATATTAAATTTTTGTAATACTGTTTTAATATATGTGCTTCGATCTAGTGTTGTGATATTATTTTGTCTAGTAACTCTAATGCCTAAAAAGAATTTTACCTCCTTTAAATAAACCATCAAAAATTTATTCATTAAATGAATTTTAAAATTCTGCATTGTATCTTCATCAGCAGTACACATCACAAGATCATCCACATATAACACAACATAAATATTTTCAGAAACATCTCCTCTATTCAGTATGTACATGCACCGATCTCCATAAGAATTTGTAAAACCTTTTTCTAAAAGAGTCTTTTCAAATAATTCAAACCAACATCTGGCAGCTTCTTTCAAGCCATATAATGCTTTGTTTAGTTTACAAACTTGGTTGTCCTCACTTTTTACACCCTCAGGTACCCGCATATATATTTCCTCCTTTAACTCACCATTCAAAAACGCAGTTTTGACATCCATTTGGTGGGCTAACAAACCATGTTGATTTGAAAAGGCTATCAAAAATCTAAAGGTCGGAATTCTTGCAACCGGAGCAAAAGTTTCATTATAATCTACAAGATATTTTTGACTAAAACCTCTGGCAACTAAACGAGCTTTATACTTTAATGGATTCCCGAACTCATCGTTCTTTATTGTAAATATCCATTTGCAATCTACAATATTTGTATCACTTGGTTTTGGTACTAAAGTCCAAGTTTTGTTTATCAACAAAGAATTTAATTCATTATTAATTGCTTTCTGCTATTGTTTAGCATCATTCCTATTCTTAATTTCCTCATATGAATTAGGAACAGGACATACAATGGATTGTGCACACAGCAAATAATCAAAAAACGTATCATCTTCATCATATGAAGTTTGGCTACGACCCTTGAGTCTATTACTCCGCCTAAGTTCTACACTGTCTTGAGATGAAGAATTATCGGTTTGTTTCTCAATACTGTCTGTCTGTGTGTCATTAAGTTGAGGTACTGTATTGTGTGAATTTTCAATACTACCATTACTATCCGTCTTATTGTTGTCAAGTCTGGTACTTAGGTCGTCTACTGAGTTTAACGCATCGTTAGGGACTACAGTTTTTTTACCTGAATCGACCTCACCAAGTACTTTTATTTTGGGTCTTGACTCAATAAAATTTGTCTCATCTACAATTACATCTCTTACTACCACATATTTATCATTCTCCAGTTCATACACTCTATATCCATTTGGTTCGTAACCTACCAGTATTCCCTTTGATGACTTTTCATCAAATTTATTTTTACTGGTTTTAACATGCGCATATACGGTTGAACCGAAAACCTTCAGGTATTTTAACTGTGGTTTCTTATAATACCACATTTCATATGGTGTTTTATTCGCATTCAATGATTTTGTTGGTGTCATATTAATGAGATAAGTTGCAGTTAAAACTGCATCACCCCAAAATACTTTATCTAATTTTGCACGAGATATCATTGTTCGCGCTTTCTCTGTGATGGTCCTGACCATCCTCTCAGATACACCATTTAATTGTGGAGTTCGTGGTACTGTGAGATGATAACTGATACCTTTTTGTATACAATAATCCTTCATCTCATTAGATAAATACTCTCTACCATTATCAGTATATAGATTTACTATTTTTAAATTAAACCTAGATTCACTCTTCGCTACATAATCTTTAAACATCGTAAATACATCGGATTTATTTCTCATTAAATAAGTTACACAATAATGAGTGAATTCATCAACAAACAATACAAAATAATTTTTATTATTTATCGCAGATGGCGTAATAGGACCACAAACATCTAAATGTATATTAAATAATGGTCTTTCTATGTAATCTTTGTTCTTAAATTTATCAAATGATAGTCGCGCTTGTTTACCGTTAATACAAGCTTCACATAAATAATTGTCAGATATTATTTCACTCACCCTTTCTACGTCATCCACTAATTGCTTATTTCTTATTTTATTAAACTCATCTTTTCCTATATGGCCTAATCGCTAATGCCATAATTTGTATTCGGAATTAGACGCATTATTTGAATAATTGATGAAGCTTTTACTTACCGAAAATTCCAGAGTAAATAGATTGTTCTTCGGCTTACCAGTCATTACCGTCTTACCATTTCGGCTTACTATCACTCCAGGTTTACTGAAATTGACTGAGTATCCTACTTGCTGCATCTTGTATACTGATAACAAATTATACGGTACATCAGGACTGTACAGTACATTCTCGATTTTCCCTTGAACTCCCATATCGCTTGTCACTACGATGGTTCCCATCTTAGTTGCGGTGATGAAGGCTCCATTCTTCGCAATAGAAATTTTGATGGGTGTCTGTAGGTCAGCGAAGGTGTCGGCTAGGTCCTCTCGATTTATCAGATGGTCAAAGGCACCTGAATCCAGTAGGAAAAAAATTTTATTTCTTTTATCTAGTAACTCAAAGTTTCCAGCCATTAATGCAAATCCGTCTCCATTCAGTGGGTCAGCTTGGACGGACTGAACTGTCCTTGGTCTTTCTGCATTGGGTTTAGGCTTTAAACTCTGCAGGTAGTAACGACATTCATTTTTATAATGTCCTCTCCTTCCGCAATGGTGACACTTGACATACTTCTTATTATTTGCACCATTGTGCTTAGGCTTGACGATTCCACGATGATTTTTCCACGGCTTTCTGAACTCCTTATTATATCGTATGACGTCATTGGTTTTCTGCTCCACATGAAGAACCTTTTTACTCGTATAAAGATTTTCATTTACGAGTGTAACTGCATGATCTAATAATCTGATTTTCATGAAACTTAACGTGATATCATCTTCCGATAAAGTCTCGATGGCTGTTATAACACCATTGTACGAAGGTGGTAAGGTAAGTAAGAATTGGATCACTTTATCAACCTCCGAGATGGTTGCCCCGGCTGATGCTAACTCCGATATCAAAGAATCGAACTGCATAAAGTGTTTACATAAATCTGTATCACCTTCTAGTTTCAAACTAAATGATTTCTTTCGAGCTCCTAGTTGTTTTGCCACACTTTTCCGTTCGTAGATATTGTCTAGTGCAGCAAAAATTTGTTTTGTCGACGATTCCGGTTTCACGTAACTCAAATACGAATCGGACAAATACTCGATTAGCGCATTTTTCGCGTTTGATTTCGATTTCTTCCACTTGCTGTCAGGATTCGCCGGTACCGGTTTATCGATGACATGAATCACTTCAAGCTCATTGAAAAGACTACGGATTCTAAACTTCCATATATTATAATTTTCACCATTTAAAGGTTGAATGTTTCTTTTAGATTTTATGTTTTCCATATTGTTCATTAAATGATAAACTATTTTGATATTTGGAAATAATTGTTTTATCTACACTACGAAACACTGAACCGCTTAGTTTTAGTTCACACTCACTAACTTCCAATCGCACTTTGAATGTTATTTTCTTCCTTTTAATAAAATTTGAATTTTCATAATTTTAAATAATCAACAACGTAGCCTGGGCCCATAACCTGGTGGGATTATGGATGTTGGCGTGATAAGTTTTATTAATTAATTGATGATTTATTATAGGAAGATTGTTACTTTATTCAAAATAGAGTATTGGAGGTATGTCTTGACAAACTAAAGGATCAGAGTAAACTGACTCCTTGGAGCTATATTACTGTAGATGTATTTTTAAAAATATATTTGAGGGTCTATACTATGGTTGAAATTATACCTAGTTTTTATGACTCTGTTTAAGTACTCTTATCCTCACTTCCAGAAAACTATAAAAGCAATCGCTACAGGGTTGACAATGTGTTTACCAGATGTTGCGAGAAAGTGAAAACTTTCACTTTTGAAACAAGTAAAACAAAACTCAAATATGAGAAATATAATATCTCAAAAGAGAGGAACTTTTGTGGACGAACTCAATATTTCAACAAGAACTCATTCCGATTACGGGGCCTCGGATGAGTCCCGTATCGTTATTTTTCGTCACTACCTCCCCGTGCCGGAAGTGGGTAATTTGCGCGCCTGCTGCCTTCCTTGGATGTGATAGCCATTTTTCAGGCTCCCTCTCCGGAATCGGAACCTGATTCCCCGTTACCCGTTACAACTATGGTAGGCGCAGAGCCTACCATCGACAGTTGATAAGGCAGACATTTGAAAGAAGCCTCGCCGGTACGAGACCGTGCGATCAGCCCAAAGTTATTCAGAGTCACTAAGGTAAACGGCGGACGGGACGTACCCGCCGCAGATTGGTTTTGATCTAATAAAAGCATTCCTTCCATCTCTGGTCGAAACTCAGTTTGCATGTGTTAGCTGCAGAAGAAGAAGAACCACAGTTATCCAAGTAGATGTGTGTACGATCTAAGAAACCATAACTGATTTAATAAGCCATTCGCGGTTTCACCTTAATCTGGCTTGCACTGAGACATGCATGGCTTAATCTTTGAGACAGGTATATGACTACTGGCAGGATCAACCAGGGAGCTTCAATACAAAATCTCGGCTCGGACGTGCGCCACCCATCGCCGACCGGGTCTCCTAGCCCGGTCGGCCGCGCGTCTACTGTGTGTTTCGGGACTGCCCGCAGGCCGCCCCGATTCCGTGTGCCGCCACCTCGACACTCGGCTTATAAGCGTTCGAACGATCTCCTGTACCCGTCGGCTAGATTGGAAGCGTCTGGGATACGTTGGTATAACATCTCTGGTCTCTGAGTCTACGCTTGGAAGAAAGCGAGTTGACGCGTGCGTTGGAGCGTTTTGCCTTCCGTGTTTCACGAAGAGCCGAACTTCTTGCCACCGCGTCAAGGGCCATTCGGTCTAACACACCGACCCGCGGTAATGCAGTGACGGTAATGAAACATCGCGAGTCGCGTGGTTTCTTTGGCACGAGGCACGGAACGGTCCGTGATCGCCCGCTTCTGGTCTACGCCGACGTACGTATCGTGCTCCCGCACGTACCAGTACGGCGTAGCAGGCGGACGCCGGGAGCCCGGCCCGACTGACTTGCTCCTCTTACTAGTAGGAGCCTGGCCGCTAGGACGTCGGCGCCGATACGGTGGTAGCACGGTCGGCTTACGGGGCGAAACCTCCGCGGGCTATCGAAAAAATTTTGAACTCCGGGAACTTTGTCGAAATTAACCAATGCTCATTTGACGATGTTCCGACAGGCTCCCAGCCCGGATCGACTCCGGGACGCCGCGCATCGCCGTTCGGTCGACTCGGACCGAAAGTTTTACAAGTCCCGTCCGTCCGGATCGACTCCAGGACGCCGCGCGTCGCCTCTTGCTCGATTTGGACCGCAACTTCATCGAGTCCCGTCGGCCCGTATCGATTTCGGGACGCCGCGCATCGCCTTTTGGCTGACACGTACCGAAATTTTTACAAGTCCGGTCGGCCAGTATCGAATTTGGGACGCTGCGCTTCGCCACTCGGTCGACTCGGACCGAAATTTTCACAAGTGTCCCGTGGAGCCGCATCGGGGGTCCGTCCGTCCGCCGTCGTCCCATCGGCCCCGGGTCGCGGCACATTGCCTTTCGGTCGACCCGGACACAAATGTTCACAAGTCCCGCTGTGCCACGGTCGGTCCGCGGGTCCGGCGCCGACTATCACGGGGCGCGGCACATCGCCTTTCCGTCGCCTGGGACGAAAAACATCTCCAAGTCCCTTGGGGATCGAGGACTACGGCCGACGGTCGACGTATCATCGCAAGAATAATTACGGCCTATAATACCATCGCCGAATCCCGCGACGTACCGAGGGGGTCCACCAGTCCCTCCGGTCGCGCTTGTCGGCCTTGCGTTCGCCGACCGGCGATCCGAGCTGCTGCCTCGGATATATCTCGAGTGGCAACGGGTACGGAAAAAAATTTTCTTTTCTAAGTCCCCGCACTCGCATTGCCATCGCACCCGCTCGGCGAGCAGAGCACGGCCGCGCCGGTCCGCCCGCGACTCGTCCGACATGGGACGAGCGACGCGTCGCGTGACCGGCGTCGAGCCAGCTCTGCAAACACCAACACATTGTGGCCTCGTCTAACCGACGAGACGAATTCCCAAGCCAAGGGCTGAGTCTCAACAGATCGCAGTGTGGTAACTGCTCCACCGAGTACAACACCCCGCCAGGTACCTAAGTCGTCTACAGACGATTCCGTATCTCGACATCGGACTGGATGACCCATGATCGACCATTCGAGGCCAGACCGACGAGCGGGAAGATCCCGACGAAGGCCGAAGACCCCGCCCGGCAAACAGGGCTCGTGCGACGACCGGTCCGTGGACCGGCCACCTAGTCAAGTCACATTGTTTTGAGCCTTTCGACCCACGAGACTCCTAGACATATCGTTGCCCCCTTTGACACCGCGCACCACCGGCCGCTCGACCGAGTTCGTGAACCAAATGTCCGAACCTGCGGTTCTTTTTGTACCGAGCAGGATTACTATCGCAACGACGAGTCATCAGTAGGGTAAAACTAACCTGTCTCACGACGGTCTAAACCAAGCTCACGTTCCCTATTGGTGGGTGAACAATCCAACGCTTGGCGAATTCTGCTTCGCAATGATAGGAAGAGCCGACATCAAAGGATCAAAAAGCGACGTCGCTATGAACGCTTGGCCGCCACAAGTCAGTTATCCCTGTGGTAACTTTTCTGACACCTCTTGCTGAAAACTCTTCAAGCCAAAAGAATCGATAGGCCGTGCTCTCGCATTCTCTATGCGTCCTGAACATCGAGATCAAGCCAGCCTTCGCCCTTCTGCTCTACGTGAGGTTTCTGTCCTCGCTGAGCTGGCCTTAGGACACCTGCGTTGTTCTTTGACAGATGTACCGCCCCAGTCAAACTCCCCGCCTGGCAGTGTCCTCAAATCGGATTACGCGAGAGTATGATCGACGATCGGCCGAAGCCACACACCACTCTCACACGCTTGGCTCTAGAACACCGTGACAGCCGGGACGAAAGTCCTCGACGACGCGCTTTGCCTAACCGAGTAAGTAAAGAAACGATGAAAGTAGTGGTATTTCACCGGCGATGTTGCCACCTCCCACTTATGCTACACCTCTTATGTCTCCTTACAGTGCCAGACTAGAGTCAAGTTCAACAGGGTCTTCTTTCCCCGCTAATTTTTCCAAGCCCGTTCCTTTGGCAGTGGTTTCGCTAGATAGTAGATACGGACAGTGGGAATCTCGTTAATCCATCTGTGCGCGTCACTCATTAGATGAAAAGGCATTTGGCTATTGTTTTTTTTTTTAATTACATAATAATCATCTCTTAAGTATAGGCTATAATAATGTAACATTATATTGCCTGAACTTATGTCCAAGCGATAGATCTATTTCTTCGATGTGAAACTGGCCCCTCTCATCCTTCTTTCCTATCTTTCCGGTGTTGCTGTTTTCCCATCACATATTTCTGTATTTTCTTCCTTTCTTTTTAGGTCCCACTGTCGTTGCTCTGCTGAACTGGTTAAATTCGGTGATGCTCCCGACGATGGTCAGTGATGATAGCACTTTGATGTCTTACTGTCTGATGAAACCTCTGGTGAGTAGATAACTGCACGAGGCTTTGCTCCAAACTCCTCCCCAGTTTAGCGTAATTGCATTCACCAGAACAGCGTCGCTACCATATTTTTCTTCAATTTCTTTCATCAGAGATTCATTGTCAGCATAGTATTCAGTTTTACATTTGTTAGCCTTATCTAGGTCAAATCGGTCGTTTATCATCTGAGCGTCTAAAATTACCGACGTTTTTCCGAGGGTGGCTACTATGCCTGGTTTCCTTAGACCTTCATCTGTTTTGAACTTTGGTTCTTCTTCTGTCGCTCATTCTAGCTTTTTCAAATTTCTCACCTAGTATTTACATATCGCTGCGTGTCTCATTATTCTTGATTTGTGCGTGCGATGGCAGTGTTGTAGTATGTGATTCAGGTTTTCGATCCGTCCGCATCCTGCTCTACAATTTCGGTCTTTCATTCTTCCCCTGGCAGTTTTCGAGAGAGTTGGGAGAGCGTTGATTCGGGCTTTACACGAGTTCAGGAAGTCACGGCTTGTGAGAAACCGGTTCCTTCTCCAATCCACTTGTGCTAATGTTTGGTTTTCCTTGACTCCTTTAGTGGTGCGCCATCATAAGTATCATAGAGCTAGCTTGCCCAGAATGCATCGATACTTCTATTGGACCTTAAGATTACATTGGTACTGTCTTTGATCTTGTTTTCCGATCTTGATATTTCTTTTTCCAGGTAGGCGCCAGCTACTGGTCCGGTTATATAGTAGGATTTCAGCGGCCCTTGTAGCCTCCTCAGCTTGAGTGCTGGAGCAGTCCATCTAATGGAGGTGATACCCAGCCCTCCGTCTTTAATAGCTGCGTGGAAATATCCGTTCGGCGCATCATTTGGTAAGTTCAACCATTTCCGTATTGTAGCACGAATAACTTTATCCATCTTTTTCAGGTATCCAAAGGTTGCATCGCCTAGTATTAGTTTGTATTGGACCCTTGGTACTACTATTGTACACAGTATCCAGAGCCTTTGCTGTGGCTTGAGCGGGGCTTTGGTTAGTCGTTCCAGCTGTGTCTCCAAGTTTTCCTTGGTATCAAGCTTCGCTCTCCCTTCCGGTGTAAATGTTATACCTAGATACCTGAATTCGTCTGTCCTTCTGAGGGCTGGTATTGTGACGCCATTTATCTTAAAACGGCACTTCTCGTCGAACGCAGTTCGCTTCTGTCTTGGTATAGACTCAAGTGCGATTGTTGCACATTTGTTCGCGTTGGCTCCGAGGACAACCTTCTTTAAATACGAAGCTACCTGGTTGATCAACGTCTGAAGACCCGTTTCTGTAGATGCAACCAATACTAAGTCATCCGCAAATGCCAGGACGTTTATGTGCAGCCCATTGAGGTCTATACCTATCTCCGGTGTTAAAGATTTCAGCATTCCATCTATTAGGAAGTTAAATAGCGTAGGTGACAAGGGATCTCCTTGTTTGACGCCACATGATGGACTAATTTTCTTTAATTCCCAGTTTCCATGCTGTAGGGTAGTTACGCTATTATGATGAAGTGCCATAACGTAGCTTATCAACGGGTGTGGTATACCTTTGGCGCTCATCGTGGTCTTCAATGCTTCAAAAGATACGGAGTCAAACGCCTTTGCCATATCGAGAATAGCTACGAACATCTTCTTATGTCTTTTCCTGTGATATTTTAGGGCGAGGTCTAATAAAATGGTGTTGTCAGCACATCCATCTGTGTTCCTAAAGGCTCTTTGACGTTCATCTAAGGAAACCGCTTTTAATCTATTCGCGATCGTTTTGTGCAAGGTTCTCATTAGTAGCGAGGAGACCGTAATCGGTCTTAAATCTCCTGGTTCATCCGCACCCTTCTTTTTCGGTATCAATACCGTTCTGGACACACATAATGCCTCTGGTGGCTGACCGCACTAAAGGATCAGATTAAAAATCCTCGCGAGGATTGGCAATGGAACTTATCCAAGTAGCCTTGAGTTCACTCCATCCGGACCAACAGCTGTATTTTTAGGTGGAAATGCTAGCTTGATTTCTTCAATTGTGACAGGTTTCCATAAGTGGTCTGGAGTATTCACTGTATCACCTAATATCGGAGCGGCCTCTTTCACCCGAGTAAATACAGCCCTCCAATATGGTTCCATGGTCTCTTTTGGTATCGAATCTTGCTGTTCGACTAGATCGTCCAGAATCCTTTTTCCACATTCACTGGGGTTCTTCTTCCAGAGATCCTGTATTCTAGCGTAATCAGCTCTTCTTCTTTTCTTCCTACTTTGCGCTAGCTGCCGGGCCGTTTGTGTACGCGGATGTTCGTCATATGATTTTACGTTGGCGGGGAAAATTTCTTTGAGATAAATGCCCAGGTATGCTCGTACGTTATCTCTTATTGTGTCTGGTGTAATTCCACATAAGGCGTTGAGCTTCGGCGCGTAGAACTCTTTGGTGGTTAGAGGTTGTAGTGAGTCGAAGTAAGCCAGGAAAGGATCCTCGTCAGTAGTGACTGAGTCATCAGAACTCTGATTTCCGTCACTATCGTCGTTGTCGTTGCGAGGCTGTCTACGTAGTTCATCCAAAAACTTGGTCACATCTTCCTTATGCTCGTCCTTCCTTCGTTGTCCTTTGATTGATTTCAGAGTTCTCTCTTCACTAGAGGTCTTGAGCAATTCCTGGTTGAGGAAAATCCTTTTACCTTGAGCCGCATACGTTAGTTCAGCTTCTTTTCTAGCTAGCATGAGCCTCTCTTCTCTAGTCCATCTATCTTTCACTGTGGCAGCCGTGTTCTGAAGTTTGAAGGAATCATACCAATTCTTATGTGCACTGTTTTCGTGAACACCTCTTCCTAAAGCACTCGAAAATTCTCGAGGGCACCCGGGAAATCGACATCAGTGAGCCTCTTGTCGTTCAGTCCTTGAGGGTCCAGCTTCGGGTTGTCTTGATTCAGCGCGGTCAGCGGACCGGCTGCTGTTTGTTTCCATCCGAGGCTTGTTTCTAGAATTTAGACCAACACGGTTAGGGTCGAGGGGGCTGGCAACCCACCAAGACCCGAAGATAGCCACCATACTCGGCCGCCTGTGTTTCCACTGACGTTGCCCGACTCTCACCACGAGGAGGTGTACGGTTGGCATTTAGGCTTATAAGATCAATGTATATTATTTTTATTAAGAATATGTAAATTTGAACAACTGGTTAATTTGAAAAATTAACGACGGAGCCAGGAATCGAACCTGGAATCTAGCGATGCTTTACCGGAGACTTACTCCACTAGACTACCTAGCCGCCCTGACTCTGTTGTCATTAATTTCTCTCATAACCAGTGAGTTCAAATTTGTTTTCATGTGCCCGATTTGTATGAGTAAGAATTTCTTCTCTGCATGCACGATGTAAGGAGACTGTAGTGTGTAGATGTTTATGTTTACCCTCTTCAATCCTTTGCTTCCGATGAGAAGCCCGTAAGACGGCAATGCCGTCTAGTAAATGAGATGCGGGTGTGCAAATCATTAATCTACGAGAAAATTTTGTTGAGAATATGTAAATTTGAACAACTGGTGAATTTGAAAAATTAACGACGGAGCCAGGAATCGAACCTGGAATCTAGCGATGCTTTACCGGAGACTTACTCCACTAGACCACCTAGCCGCCCTGACTCTGTCGTCATTAATTTCTCTCATAACCAGTGAGTTCAAATTTGTTTTCATGTGCCCGATTTGTATGAGCAAGAATTTCTTCTCTGCATGCACGATGTAAGGAGACTGTAGTCTGTAGATGTTTATGTTTACCCTTTTCAATCCATTGCTTCCGATTATTACGGGCTTCTCATTGGAAGCAAAGGATTGAAAAGGGATTGAAAAGGATTGAAAACTTATATTATTTTTACTTTTATTTAACATATGAGGCACATCTTTTCACACATAGTCACATACAAATACACACACACACTTATTCCATTTTATACATCGTTTTCTGATTTGTCTCGAAGTTTGGTGAGATTTTTGAATAGACAATAATTCAATTTTCGACTTATCTATGATGCTCGTTTTTTATCACGTTGGCTCCTGCCCTGGGACTGGAATCCGGGATCGGAGTCGATAATTTCAATATTTTCTCCACGTTAGATCTTGTTTTAATTACTGGCCAGTTTCCGTTAAGTCGATTACAAAGAGATGAGCGGATGACCAGTCCCTTCGACGTCCCAGAGCAGAGAGACCGAGCTCACGAAAGCAAACTCGGTAGTGTAATCCAACAAGGGGGGGGGGGGTTAAAAATCGAGGATCGATTGATTCTTCGATTATAGAATTCGAATTTAACCGCAGATCAATTCAAAATTTGGATTTATCACCTTACAGGCTCCAAGGCTAAAGGCGTTCACCAGAGAGTCCTTGAGGAAGTCATGGTTACTTCCGCCGTTTACCCACGCTTGCTTGAATTTCTTCACGTCGACATTCAGAGCACTAGGCAGAAATCACATTGCGTCAACACCCGCTAGGGCCATCGCAATGCTTTGTTTTAATTAGACAGTCGGATTCCCCCAGTCCATGCCAGTTCTGAGCTGACCGTTGAATGACGGCCAAAAAGGACGACGGCAACTGCGACCGCCGCCAAAGCCTCGCAGCAAGGAAGATCCGCGGGAGGCCAAGGCACGGGGCCGAGCTCGGATCCGGTTATTACCATCACCTCGCCCAGGCCCGGCACGTCAGTCAAACCCGCTTGCCGACCAAGCCCGACACGCCCCGATCCTAAGAGCCACTCCTTATTTCAAAGTTACGGATTCAATTTGCCGACTTCCCTTACCTACATTAGTCTATCGACTAGAGGCTCTTCACCTTGGAGACCTGCTGCGGATATGGGTACAAACCGGCGCGAGACCTCCACGTGGCCCCCTCCTGGATTTTCAAGGTCCGAGGGGGAAATCAGGACACCGCCGCAACTGCGGTGCTCTTCGCGTTCCAAACCTCATCTCCCTGCTAGACGATTCCAGGGAATTCGAACGCTTATACAGAGAAGAAAACTTTTTTCATATCTCCCGACGGCGTCTCCAGGTCTTTTTGGGTTACCCGACGAACTCTCTTGCGGGGGCCCGACTTGTAAACGGTTCCGCTGCCGGGTTCCGGAATAGGAACCGGATTCCCTTTCGTCCGACGGGTGTGTCACATTTCAAACCGCGCGCGCCCACGCCGGGGGGACGCAAAGCGAGGCCCGACGTTCGCACAATCACCGACGTCACGACGCGCGTGTCAGGCATAGAAATACACCAAAATCGTCATCGGATTTCTCCTAGGGCTGAGGATCGACTGACTCGTGTGCAACGGCTGTTCACACGAAACCCTTCTCCACGTCAGTCCTCCAGGGCCTCGCTAGAGTATTTGCTTTTACCACAAAGATCTGCACTGACGGCGGCTCCAGGCAGGCTCGCGCCCAGACCCTTCTGCGCACACCGCCGCGACCCTCCTACTCGTCAGGGCTTCATGACGGCCTAGGCCGCCTCGTATGCCGCTGACGGCCAAGTATAGGCGCGACGCTTTAGCGCTATCCATTTTCAGGGCTAGTTGCTTCGGCAGGTGAGTTGTTACACCCTCCTCAGCGGATTCCGACTTCCATTGCCACCGTCCAGCTGTCTTAGGCAAACAACGCCTTTCATGGTATCCAATGAGCGTCGACTTTGGCGCCTTAACTCGGCATTTGGTTCATCCCACAGCGCTAGTTCTGCTTTCCAAAAGTGGCCCACTTGGCACTCTGATCCGAGCTCTCGTGGCTTCATGGTTCAAGCAAGCCAGAGATCCCACCCATTTAAAGTTTGAGAACAGGATAAGGTCGTTTCGGCTCCAAGGCCTCTAATCATTCGCTTTACCGGATGAGACTCGTGTACATTTTGTACGCGAGTGCCAGCTATCCTGAGGGAAACTTCAGTGGGAACCAGCTACTAGATGGTTCGATTAGTCTTACACCCCTTTACCCAGTTCCAAAGATCGATTTGCACGTCAGAATCGCTACGGACCTCCATCAGGGTTTCCCCTGACTTTGTCCTGACCAGGCATAGTTCACCATCTATCGGGTTCCAACATGTACGCTCTGGGTGCGCCTCTTCTCGCAGTGAGAACGAGACGCCCCGGGAGTGCGGGACCGCATCGTGACGCGGCCCATCCTCCCTCGGTCAGCGCTGGGCTGACCTTTACTTTCATTTCGCCTTCAGGTTTGCTCGTCCGAATGACTCGCGCACATGTCAGACTCCTTGGTTCGTGTTTCAAGACGGGTCCCGAAAGTGCCAGCCAACAGCTGGCCAGGCCCGAGGACGGCGCTAGGTCCGAACACCGGGAATCGCTGACCGCGCTTGCGGCGGGCCCGACGCAGTTCAATGCGGCTCTTTACCGTGCGGGTACCGCCGGGCAGACGGACGGGCAACCGGGGGTCTGCCCCGACGAGACTTCCGAGACAGCCAGCCGACATGGCCTCAGACCGACACCCAACGGGTCGCGACGTCCTACTAGGGGAGAAGTGCACGCCGGCGCCGCCGGACATTGCACCGCGACCGAGTGCCGTGGACGCGAGGTCCCGACATCACGAGCTGCGGCGAAGCCTGCGTCGCTGACGATGAGTCTCCCCGTTCGATCTTTCGGGTTTCTCAGGTTTACGCCTGAACAGTTTCACGTACTCTTGAACTCTCTCTCCAAAGTTCTGTTCAACTTTCCCTCACGGTACGTGTTCGCTATCGGTCTCGTGGTCATATTTAGCCTTTGATGGAGTTCACCACCCACTTAGAGCTGCAATCTCAAGTAACCCGACTCTGAGGAGAGATCTTCCCGTGGCGCGTCCCGGTCATTACGGGCCGGGCACCCTCTGCGGGTGAGTGGCCCTATTCAAGATGGACCTGGACGCGGGCCGACGCCCCGGGATGAGTGAATCCTCCCAAACACTACGTTTCCCGCCGGCAGAACCATGTGATTCAGTGATGGGCTGTTTCCTGTTCGCTCGCCACTACTGAGGAAATACTAGTTAATTTCTTTTCCTTTGCTTAGTAATATGCTTAAATTCAGCGGGTAGTCTCGCCTGCTCTGAGGTCGTCGTAGGATTGTAAGTCCGTCGTCGGCGACGGTCGTTCGTTCAAGAACAACACCGTCATTACGGACGAGGACACAACGTATTTTTTATACGTTCCAGCGACGGAAACGACCGTAAACGCCCGCCGTACGGGAGACTCGGGAGCCCCCGCGGCGAAACGTGGACGGAACTTCTTGACATGAGCGGCAAACCAAACGCGCGGTCTAGGCGTGGCCGAGCCGGATTCGTTCGTTCTCTCGACTTTCGCTAACACCGGAACGTGACAAACGGCAGAGACAGCTCGACCCCGCGATCTGCGGCGACGGGTCGTGACCGTGACATACGTGTTCGTTTGAGGCGACGCGACCCGCTGCCGCGCGACTGGCGCGCGATTAGGGCTGCGAACGCCAGTCATTTGCTCGCATAGACACGGTGCGCTGTTCCCCCGGGGGGTTTTCGCAGCACCGTTGCCGACAGAGCAGTCTGTCGTTGTTGAACGACCCTCAGCCAGGCGTGGTCCGGAAATTGTATCTGTGGACCGCAATGTGCGTTCAAAATGTCGATGTTCATGTGTCCTGCAGTTTACAAGTTGACGCGCAATTAGCTTTGTTCCTCATCGACCCACGAGCCAAGTGATCCACCGTTCAGGGTAATCATATACCGGGACAATCTCTCGAAACTATACATATAACGCGCATGCGCCAAATAATTTAATCTCATTGGTCGGTGAAATCGCGCCGCGGTGATGTTTTATTCTGCTGAGCAAGGCGCCAACGTACACAAGATGAAACAAAAGCTGTAATTCTCTCGCGCGTAAAGCCGTGGATTGAGGTTATGCTGCTGTTTATTTTTATGTAGCGTGGATTGTCAAAGAAGAATAGTATCGTTTAGCAATTCCTTGGTTGATTCCGGAAGATATTCAACTGACGCAATAAAGAATTCAACGGAAAAGCAAATATCAAATGATACAGAAATTGGGTGTTATTTATTGAAAGAAGAAATCTGAAATTTAACGTGAAATGTCATTAACAAGTGGGAGTCTGGACAAACAGAGGTAGGTAAGTAAAAACAATGTTTATTGTGAACAGATTCTTCATTTACATAAATTAAAAAATAAATGAATAGTTGAAACCCAGGAGAAGGTATTTCCAGAGTGAATTCGTTACGGTGCAGTGCTCCAGAAGTCAGTAATTAGTGCCGATGAACAAGAAATAAATGAAAGAAATGAGTAACAAGGAATGAAGAAATTATTCATCTTAATCACGAAGCTTAGGAGGACAAAGAAAAGTAATTAACAGAAAACGTACCCGACGCAATACTCACAAAAACCCTCGCCGATATCATTGATTAATTGACAAAGTTTTTGCAGCTCCATTGTACAACAATCAATGTTCCGTTAACAGAGAGGGTTGACCAGATATCCAAGAATAAGAAGAGAAAAAGAACAACAATTAATATTACAGTGTAAATCATGCTACTAATGAAAAATTAGGAAACAAAACAATAACTTACAAGACAATCGTCCTAAAACACTGGGAGACCAATCTCCACTCTTCTGATCACCCCTCGTCTGACCATTGGTTGCCTTTCAAAAAGTGCTGCCTTCCTTTTTGCCTTCAAAAATACCGAAAGATCCTGTTTGATAATAATAGTTTCTAATATTTTCAGGTACGAAATAATTCATTGTCAAAGCGGGACTAAATTTGTCAGGCATGGAAGCATGTAAGTGAATTTCCAATTACGTGATCTTTGACAATGACAATATTGCAACATGGATTCAATGATAAAATTCGTTTTTTTTTCGGCAGGCTCGAAGTTTAAACTTTGATTAACACGAGGAAAATTATGCCTTACCCGATGGTCAAAACGTTTAGGTGGCAAGGATCCTGGTTTCTCGAGCGGTGCAATCATTAGAACCATCGAACCTGGTTGTTTCGTCTGACATCAGGTGCCAGAGTGAATTTCAACAGGCCATCGCCACCTTCTTAACATCAGTTGGGGCGAAATTGAAGAGCGGGATATACTACAGATCATAATGGCTGTATATCACATCATTTTACTTTGATCGAGCCAATAGCGATAAGTTTGTTACTTAACCGTTGCTGCCAATTCATTCTACCGAGGAATCATTCTGTGCACCATTGCAATTCAAGCATTATTATTGACCAGCATTGTTCTTCAAACTTCATACTATTTGATTCGGTATCTTATTTTGAAGCTTACTTTTACTCTTTTTGGCATTGAATTCAGATGAATAGTTTTTCAAGTCCTCAATTAAATTGTACGGTTGAATTTTGCTAGGCAAACTGAATTAATCCAAATCTAGAACTGTTGAATGAGTCAAGTTGAAAATGTCTTTAAATTCAATCTTAGTTGACGGTGTCATCTGGCTAGCTAGTTGCACGATAACTTGAAACCAAATTTAATTTTACACTCTTTGTAGGGTCCTACGCTCAGACTGAAAGCTTGTGAATCTCCATGTACCGCAATTATTCCTGCATTTCATGTTAGCATTATCTAGAGCAAAAAAAATCCCATTTTGAAATTGAAAATAGAACCTGAAACACAGAGTTATTTAATAGCACGAATTGAAAACCAAGAATTTTATAATGGTTTCTGCAACAAAGGGACTTTTTCCAGATATCCTTGTTAGAAGGTGATGTTCGGAGGACTATGAACAAGATATTGTATCGGATCACATTATTAGGAGAAAAATCTTCAGAAAACTTCGTTAAAAATTAGATATTCATTTATTTTGATGGAACAAGGGACACAATCTTTACATTACTTGTAAATTGACTTTACTCTTAAACATGATTGTCTTTGAAGCTAATTGTGACATTGAGGCGCATTTTGAGAAACTTGATTTTCAACTTGTGTCACAGGATGTGATTCACGTTCCTGAGTTCTACGCTTTCGATTAGATTTTCTTTGTTTCGAACCGCACCAATATGAAATACAGAAATGATTTTAATAAATCTAATATAACTCGAATTTTCAATTTGAGTATTAGGTTCCCTTTAGTTATTTAATCAAACATCATTAAAAATTTGCGAAATAAATTCTGATAATCATTCGGAAATTTTGAATAGTAGTAGCAATGAATTGTTAATTGGAAAAAATACATTGACTATCGACTATTCGTAAATTTTGTTGAACTATTTTGAGAAAAAAAAGATTCACAGTTCCGTTACAGATAGTGAGATGTTTAAATTTCTTGAATGCTCGGTTTAATATCTCATTTTCGAAAGTGATAAGATTCAATATTACCGCCTGAAATCACAAAAGAGTGAGAAAGTTGCGTAGATGCTCGAAAGTGGCGATGATCTTTGTACGTCTGACAAATTGAATGGGCAGATAACAGTGAATATCAGAAATGTATTTTTTTCAGCCGCATCACCTGTTGATGAATGAAAATTCCATTGTTATTTCTAATGTACGAAATAATAAAAATGATTGGATAAAGTGTTTGCACCTACCTGCTGCGTTTCTTCCAAGCACCCAACATTTGAACAGATTTCTCGTTTTAGTCGAATAAAACCAATTTTCAAAGAGCATTAGCATCAACTTTCCGAGTCACTACCTCGACTGTTTGAGATTCTAAACTTAAAAATTCGTATGAACTACAACGCCGCCAGATACAGAGTTTGACGGCTGAGAAACTCGGAGTGGCTAACCTGCCCGAGCAGCCGATAAAACTCGCGCATGCGCATTGTATGTATAGTTTCAAGAGATTGTCCCGGTATGTGAATTTTGCATTATGAATGCTGAAATTACGGTTGTTACCGGCTTTCTGTGGTCGTGAGCGCGGCGCCGCGTGCGTCAGCCTATGCACGGTTGCGCGCGGGAAGAAACGCGCGCCGCGCGTCAAATTTAGTTCCTGCGATAGTTCAAGAGCCGACATTGCCTCGAGTTCACGGGTCGTCTGCCGGAATGAACCGGCGCCGGACAAGATCGGCTCGCAATGCAAACGATTGACCTGACCGGGTCGAACGAGTCGAGGCGGACCACGGAGCGGGCCCCTCTCGGCACCGAGTCGGCCAGAGGCGCAAACGACCCGCCGCTGCTCCGCGCTGGACGCGGAGCGACGGGTCGACGCCTCGGCGCGAGTTGGTCGTCGGGCGGTTTTAGCCGGCGACTGCACTCGTCGCGACCGCGGTGAACGCCGGACCCATCGGATCCGGCGTCACCACCGCGTTCGTTGTCACGACGAATGTGTTGCGCGCCGCAGCAACCGGGCCTGACCGTTACGTCGTTCAAAGTTTTGTGAAATTTTGTTCGCGACACGTGGGCGTGACACGCCGCTCTCGCGGCGAGTTAGCCCCGCGCGCTTATGAGTCGCTGCTTCGGAAGTACGAAACGTCAATGATTCTTCCGCAGGTTCACCTACGGAAACCTTGTTACGACTTTTACTTCCTCTGAATGATCAAGTTTAGTCATCTTCCCCGCAACATCGGCAATACCGAGACATTGCCGCGTACCAGTCCGAAGACCTCACTGAATCATTCAATCGGTAGTAGCGACGAGCAGTGTGTACAAAGGGCAGAGACGTAATTAACGCGAGCTTATGACTCGCGCTTACTGGGGATTCCTCGTTTATGGGAAATAATTGCGAGCCCCAATCCCTAGCACATAGGAGGTTCAGCGGGTTACCCGGGCCTTTCGGACAGGGAAGACACGCTGATTCCTTCAGTGTAGCGCGCGTGCGGCCCAGAACATCTAAGGGCATCGCAGGCCTGTTATTGCTCAATCTCGTGCGGCTAGAAGCCGCCTGTCCCTCTAAGAAGATTTATTTGTACGCCGGTAGTAAAAACCGCCAGACCGAGGCCGGGGGTCTTCGAGATACCGGAAGGTACGCGTATTTAGCAGGCTAGAGGCTCGTTCGTTATCGGAATTGACCAGACAAATCGCTCCACCAACTAAGAACGGCCATGCACCACCACCCACCGAATCAAGAAAAAGCTCTGAATCTGTCAATCCTTCCGGTGTCCGGGCCTGGTGAGGTTTCCCGTGTTGAGTCAAATTAAGCCGCAGGCTTCACACCTGGTGGTGCCCTTCCGTTAATTCCTTTAAGTTTCAGCTTTGCAACCATACTTTCCCCGGAACCCAAAAGCTTTGGTTTTCCGAAGGCTGCCCGCCTAGTCATCGGAGGAACTTCGGCGGATCGCTATCTGGCATCGTTAATGTTTGGAACTAGGGCGGTATCTGATCGCCTTCGGAACTCTAACTTTCGTTCTTGATTAAAGAAAACATTTTTGGCGAATGCTTTCGCCCCTGTCCGTCTTGCGACGATCCACGAATTTCACCCCTAATGTTGCAATACGAATGCCCCCATCTGTCCTTATTAATCATTACCTCAGGCTTCCGAAAACCAACAAAATAGAACCGAGGTCCTATTCCATTATCCCATGCACACAGTATTCAGGCAAAAATAGCCTGCTCTGAGCACTCTAATTTGTTCAAAGTGAACGTACCGGCCCACCTCGACACTCAGTGAAGAGCACCACGATGGGATATTAGTTGAGCCGCCTCGAAGGGCTAAGTTCACCTGTAGGACGTCCCGCAATCATGCCAGATAGACACCGCGAGCGGTGAACCGACAGCGTGGGACACTGATTCAACTCCGAGCTTTTTGACCGCAACAACTTCAATAAACGCTATTAGAGCTGGAATTACCGCGGCTGCTGGCACCAGACTTGCCCTCCAATGGATCCGTGTTAAAGGATTTGAAGTGTACTCATTTCGATTACGGGGCCTCGGACGAGTCCCGTATCGTTATTTTTCGTCACAACCTCCCCCTGCCGGGAGTGGGTAATGTGCGCGCCTGCTGCCTTCCTTGAATGTGGTAGCCGTTTCTCTGGCTTTCTCCCCGGAATCGAACCCTGATTTCCCGTTACCCGTTACAACTATGGTAGGCGCAGAGCCTACCATCGACAGTTGATAAGGCAGACATTTAAAAGAAGCGTCGCCGGTACGAGACCGTGAGATCAGCCCAAAGTTATTCAGAGTCATCAAGGTAAACGGCGGACGGGACGTACCCGCCGCCGATTGGTTTTGATCTAATGAAAGCATTTCTTCCATCTCTTGTCGGAAATCTGTTTGCATGTATCAGCTTCAGAATTACCACAGTTATCCAAGTGAATGTGTGTACGATCTAAGAAACCATGACTGATTTGATGAGCCATTCGCGGTTTCACCTCAATTTGGCTCGCACTGTGACGTGCATGGCTCAATCTTTGAGACAAGCATACGACTACTGGCAGGATCAACCAGGGAGCTCCGATACAAAATCTCGGCTCGGACGTGCGCCACCCATCGCCGACGGGGTCTTTTAACCTGGTTGGCCGCGCGTCTACTGTGTGTTTCGGGACTGCCCGCAGGCAGCCCCGGTTCTGTGTGCCGATACCTCGACACTCGGCGTATAAGCGTTCGAACGATCTCCCGTACCCGTGGGCTAGATTGAAGGCGTCTGGGATACGTTGCTATAACATCTCTGGTCTTTAAGTGTACGCTCGGAAAGAAGCGAGTTGAGGCGTCCGTTGGAGCGTTCCGCCTTCCGTGTTCCACGGAGAGCCGAACTTCTTGGTACCGCGTCAAGGGCCATTCGGTCTGAGACACCGACCCGCGTTAATGCAGTAACGATAGATGAAACAACGCGAGTCGCGTAGTTTCTTTGGTACGAGGCACGGAACGGTCCGCGAACGCCCGCTCCTGGTCTACGCTGACGTACGTATCGTGCTCGAGCACGTGCCGGTACGGCGTAGCAGGTGGACGACGGAAGACCGGCCCGACCGACTCGCTCCTCTTACTAGTAGGAGCCTGGCCACTAGGACGTCGGCGCCGATACGGTGGTAGCACGGTCGGCTCACGGTGCAAAACCTCCGCGGGCTATCGAAAAATTTTGGCTATCGAACTCTGGGAACTTTGTCGAAATCAACCGAAGCTCATTTGACGATGTTCCGACAGGCTCCCGGCCCGGATCGACTCCGGGTTGCCGCGCATCGCCTTTCGGTGGACTTGGACCGAAATTTTCACAAGTCCCGTCGGTCCGGATCGACTCTGGGACGCCACGCGTCGCCTTTCGCTCGACTCGGACTGAAATTTTTACAAGTCTCGTCGGTCCGGATCGACTCCGGGACGCCGCGCATCGCCTATCGGTCGACTTGGACCGAAATTTTTACAAGTACCGTCAGTCCGGATCAACTCCGGGACGCCGCGCGTCGCCTTTTGATCGACTCGGACCGCAGCTTTGACGAGTCCCTTTAAACTTCAACAAAAAAAAAAATTTCAAATTTCTGCTCATTCGACGATGAAAATATCGAAATGGGTGCTTATCCGACTGAGCAACAATCAGAATTGATGCTCATCTGTTTGAGCAATAATCAGAATGGCTGCTCATCCAACAAAGCAAAAATCAGAATGGATGCTCATCTAACCGAGCAAATAATTCATCCTCAAACTGTGTGTCGGTAATATCGGGCAAAAATACTGGTGGCGCCGTCTATGTTAACAGCCGGTAACAATATTGTGGTTAAGGCTTACCATCGCGGTGGTAACATACCGACTGTCGTAAGGTGAGTGTCATGCAAATATTGCGCAACGATTATATAGGTATTTATATGTTCATTCAAACAGAGAATTGAATGATGATTGATAACAAAAAATGGTAAAAGAAAGTGTTAACGTTATATTATAATCAATTAGACGTGCGTTACGCCTGGAAGCAGTATTGAGACTGCTCGCACGGCCTCTCGCCGGGCTCGGCGACAGTGCATATGAAGTGCATAATCGCGTAATTTGAGCACTGCTGCCGATAAGAAAGCCAAGCGCATAAGGCGGGCCACGCTGTATGATAAATTTTGCACTCATCTGAATGATCCCCGGCATGTTCCTACGAGAGGATATAAACTGTTACATTTCATTAGAAATGTTCCAGCTCCATCACATCCCCCGACGAAGACAAAGGCGCGTCTCTGCGGCTTCTGATTTTTCGTAGGATTCTTTCGTTACGTTTAGCTTGTGTCTCAATCCTGCGTTTTAATTTCCTTCGTTCTACTACTTCCAAAGCAGAGGGATTCCTTTGGCAACAATATCCGGCGAACGCCGAAATATAGGTGGGTATGTTAAATTTCCACAGCAAGAGTAGAATAGACAAGACGGATATCGTTCCAGAAACGGCAGCTATTGATGGGATCCCTATACCTTTGAAGTTAGCCCATGTATTGTTTACCCGAAGGGTCGCTTCGTTATTCGCGAGGACACTCTCAAGGTCTAAAATGGCTTGTCCTTGATCCTTGAGGGTATCCAAGTTAATCACGTGATGCAATACAATTTCCCGGCCCGTTACAAATTTGTTTAGCGGGGAAATGGTATCTGCATGTATTTCTGTTAATTGAGAAGTCATATGTTCTACGATTAATTTGACTCGCGTTTTCAAAGTTTGGAGTTCGCAGCTCTGATTCGTGGTTATCAGGGATGGCTTGGTGATTTGAATAATAAAAGTCTGCATTGAAGCGCATGTTATGGTTACCTCAATTGGCTTCGAAGGTAAGATTATTTGCGATCCCTGCGTTCTTATGTAAGCAATATCTGTGACGAGAAAACGACTCAGAGTGCATCCTCGTGGTATGGGATCAGTTATTTTCTCACAAAGTTCAATAGTATCGTTGCGATGTCCCACATCGCGGTAATCACCAATGAAATAATCGGTTATCTGTTTCAGTTGAGAAAATGTGACTTCTCTTATAAAATTCTTACGTACTAATTTCAAAGCATATGTTGGGTTAAGCGTTACATAAGTGTGATTTATTCTTACGGGTACCGGGGTATTCTGAATCATTACCCAAGGTTCCTTTTCTAAGTAAGGCACTGTGAGTATATAGATAAGTTTGCCTTTATCTGTGGTTATAGTTAAATCACTTATTTTAATAAACTTCTCGTAATTTTCCTCCTTAATAGGTATTAGTGTCTTTTTGTCATTGGCGTCGAAAGCTTGAAGAGCTGTCATAAGCTCCTTTGAAGTAAAAAGGGTGTTATCGATGATACCATGCCTTCCTAATTGCACGGCAGTCATTACCAGGTCGATTAGTCGTTGCAGTTCCTTAATTTCAAATAAACTTAGAGTTATAGCTTCCATGTATTCCTGATAAGCAAGCGTTTCGTTACCTTTTATTTTTAATGATTCTAATTGTCCCCATACAGTTTCCAAAGAATGTTTAAGTTTGAGCTGATTTGTATTCAAGATATTAATTTGGACTTGATTTATGTGCAAGGACTTGGTTACAACAAGATTTAGAGTGTCCGTTACATTTTTTAGTGAGGCTAGATTCCCATTAATTATTTCCAAATCATCCGCGTCAGCAGTTCCATAGATTGATTTTTGGATTGTTCCTAAAAAGTTAAACATTCCTCTTTCCGGTCTGATGTTTGGCGTGAGATAAGATTTCCTTAGGGGATACATTTTATTTGCCAGGCCCGTCAGAAGGACATGTTTTCCAAATACCGCCTCAGCTTCGCGCAAGGCTTCGTAAGTAACGTCGCTCGACGCGAGCGCTTTCGGAGTACTTGTTTTGGTTCCGTGGGATTGAGATTCCCTCAATTTAGAGGGGCGGCGCGTCATTTGAAGAATAGGCGCACCCAAGTCTAAAATGACTTCCAAAATATTCTTGTGTGACGAGGCACGGGCAAATTCTAAATCTAAAGCGTCCAGGGCGGACTGGGCGAGGGATCGCTGACCAGGGTTCCAATGGTCCAGATAGGTATCCCGTATCGTCTGGAGGCCTCCGAGTTTGTCGTGAATGTCGAGTAATGGTTTGGTAAACCCACTTGCGTCAATGGATTGGAATATCTTCCATCTTTCCTGGTACATGTATACTTTGCCCACTTCCTCCTGGAGTAGAGTCCCATTGATAACTGAGACATCGAAGTAGGCTAGGGACAGACTGCTACACCTATCACAAAAGAAACTAAGACTCTATTCCGTGGAGATCCAATCGTTGCCCTGAACCCGTTTTAGTTTAATTCTAGGGATTGGATCGTTTTCCCTTGGTCCGGTGTCGTATTCGTAGTACGGTTTGGTATTATTCAGATGGGTCTTCCAATAAGACGCTGTGGAATCATCCGCGGTTTTCTTGTAAGTGATATTTCCTTTTTGTTCGTTGATCTCGACGACGACGAATGGTCCATTCCAAATCCTTTCCAAGGCGTTCTGTCGCGTATGGTTCTTGATCATTACTTTATCTCCCACTTGATATAAAGGAGTTTGTCGTCGTGTTCCTTGGTCCACTTGTTTTTGTTTTTTCTCTCTGGATTTGGTAAGCCAGGCCAGAGCTTTCTCGAACCGTTCCTCCCATTTTCGTATCCACAACATTTTCTTACTAATCACGGTTTCCAATCGGTTTTCGCGGAAACCGTCAGGATTGTTGGCTTCGTGACAGAACATGAGGTTGTGAGGCGTTTCACCTGTTGATTGATGAACGGAAGTGTTATAGGCACGTGCCATTTCTATTAAAACCTTGTCCCAAGTGTGTATTCTTTCTTTGCAGGCAGTTCGAATATAGTCTTTCAAGACACTATGCATTCGTTCTATAGAGCCGTTCGACTGCGGGTGATATGCAGTTGTGGTGATATGTTAGATATTATAGTGTTCGAGAAAGGAATCGGTCAGCTCGTTACAAAACTCCTTTCCCATGTCCGTCAGGATTACTTTGGGGCACCCGAAGTTACCTATCCAGTACTCTGATAGAGCCTTGATAACTTCTGTCGCGGTTTTGTTCGTAAGTGGGGCACATTTAATGAATTTAGTTATTGAATCCTGCATCGTGAGGATATATCGGTGTTTATTCCAAGATTCGACCAGAGGTCCGACGATATCTATTGAAATTTGATCGTTAGGTTTTTCGGCAAAGGTTTCGAAAAGAATGGCGGGTGATTTCATTTGTATCCTTTCCTTTTTATACATCTGACACGTGGGGCATGCCTGGATAAATGAATTGATATCATTCTCCATACGTGACCATACGGCCGTTTCTTTTACTCGGTCAATTGTTTTTGCTAGGCCAAAGTGTCCATGTCGTTGTGAGCGCTGGCCATGATTTCTTTCTGTTGCTGTTTGTTAGGCACATCCTTTCCTGTCAAGCAAAATGATATGTCTGCACCTGAGTCCTGACGTATCCTCTTGAGATCTTCAATGATCGAATTGGTTTCTTCTTTTGTGGTTTTCTTAGGGTCAATCCAGAAGTATATCTTTTCGTACCTTTTCGGATAAATGTAGTTTCTGAGTTTCTCACGTCTATCAGTCTGATTCTTTGGTATAATCAGGGTGTTGTCAAAGGCATCCTTTTCTTCTAGGGTAATCTTCACCCATTTGCCGTCCTCCCCTTCTCGATTTCGGTTGGGAACGAGTTTGACGTGAGATTCTGTTCTGCCTGTTGTGAGTGATAATCTCTCGATGTCAATGTGGCGTGCGGCAATGTGGTGGACCCACTTGGGATTTTTATCAATGGGTGTGATTTCGTATAGTCCCTTTTCCAATTTGGTGAGTTTTCCGAAGATCTCTTCCTTTGTGCGAAAGACTCTAGATAACTCATCCGCTACTACGTTACTTTTACCCGAAACATGTTCTATCAGGAATGAGTATTCCTCCAATCTTAGTCTTCAACGCAGCAGGCGTTGACTGGGGTCTACGCAATTTTTCAGCCATACTAGTGCACGATGATCGGTGCGGATGATGAAGGGTTTATCTGGTGTATTGAGCAAATATACTTTTAGTCTCTTGACGGCCCATACAACAGCAAGCATCTCCTTCTCTGTCGTGCTGTAATTCCTTTCCGCATCATTCAGGGTTCGAGATAAGAAATATATGGGGTGGCCGTCTTGAGATAGTACCGCTCCAATTCCATCGTTTGACGCGTCGGTGGTTACGACGTATTGTTTAGCTGGGTCTGATCTCACAAGTATCGGTGGTGTGACCAACTTTTCTTTCAGGGTTTCGAAGGCTTCTTGGCAGGCTGCTGACCAATCCCATGGGGTGTCCTTTCTTGTTAACCTTGTTGATGGTTTCGCTAACATTGAATAGTTTTGTATGAACTTTCGGTAATACCCCGTCAAACCAAGGAAGGATCGAATCGTCTTAACGTTGACTGGAACGGGTAATTGTTGTATCGCTCTGGTCTTTTCCGGATCTGGTTTGCTTCCTTCGTCAATGATGACATATCCGAGGTATCTCACTTCAGTTTTCATGGAGGCGCACTTCTCTGGCTGGAGTTTCAAGTTACATTGTCTTAAACGCTGAAATACGGTTCTTACATTTCGATGGTGTTCTTCCTCCGTTTCACCAAAAATTATTACGTCATCAATGTAGACGCAACAGATCTTCTGATTCAATCCTCTCAGCGCATCGTTCATCATGCGTTGGAAGGTCGCAGGAGCGTTCTGTGATCCGAAAGGCATTCGTTGGTATTCGAAATGCCCGTCGGGGGGTGAGAAGGCAGTGTATTTCTTGGACTCAGTAGCCATGTTGATCTGGTGGAAACCTGCGGCCATGTCGACAGTAGCAAAGTTCCATTGACCATGTCTTCCTCCTGTAAGGCAAAGATATCGCTGAAATCCTGAAGAATACTCCAAATTTCTTTTTGGTACTCCTCCGGTAGGTGTTTCAAGTCGACAGTATGTCGGAGCGCCTGCTCTCTTTCGTCACGTGGTTGTTGCCATACACCCGGGATCGACATACTCTTCACTCGGTGGACTTGGACGTTCTCCAGTCCGAGCTCGATATCTTCGTCTTCAGCGGTGGTGATGATTCCATAAGCCGTACCATGATTGTTCGTGTGTACAATCTGCACCGGGATATTTTCCATAGGCATTCCGTCTTTATAGACCATGCGTAACATGAGATCGAGATTCTTTTCGTCGGTATCGATGGCAATTTTGTTCACCGAATTTGGTTTAAATCGAATTTTTCGGTCGCTACTAAGGTGGTGTATCTTATTCTTCAGGGTGAGCGTCGAGGCATTCAACTGGAAATCTCGCCTCCTCATAAACGGGTTTTTCATGATTCCATCTTCTTCGTCAGGCAGATAATCGTCTGGTATAATCACGACTTCGTCCTTTAGCCCCATGTGAGTTAGTACAGCAATTTCATTCGCGGAATTTAGCGCTTTGCCAGTCTTAAAGGAAATTTTGCGTTTGATAATTGGACAAATTTGTTTATCCGATGGATAAATAACCTTCCGTTTTATGAGGTTTATTGATGCACCTGTATAGACCATAAGGGCTACTCCCTGCTTTGTTTCTCCAAATTTTATTACAGCACACTGTAGTAACCCCTGTGAAACTGAACATACACGGGCTCCTGTTGGCACTCGTCCTCTAGTTCGTCCTCCTGTCCCTTTATTTCCTCTTCCTCTGACTGGAGTTCCTCTGACGTGCAATTGACTTGGTCGTTGGGCGGTTTGTCTTTGAGGCTGGCGTTTTGAAAATTTGCGTCTCGCTTATTGCCGTTAGTATCAGGGCGTTGGTCGTTCTGTGGTCGGCGCGGAGCGTAGCAGTTCCGGCTGTAGTGTCCTCTGGTTCCGCAATTATGACATACTGCTTGTTGTTCATGGGCGGTCCGATGTGTGTTACAGGTGTGGCATTCACATCTCTGGAGTTCTTTATCTTCATCTTGTTCCGCTTCATCGTGGTGGTGGACAGACGCTGGTGGTCGAGGAGTTGACCTTGGCGAGTTCGTCGAGGTTCTTTGTTGTACCTGGAATCTTCGCGTATCTGATGCGCTGCCTGGCCCGTAAATTTGGGACTTGTTTTAAAACGTGGGTTTCGAGGCTGTGTCGTTACTGTTCATCAGCTGTTGTTGATGCATTCGGAAATTCAATTCCTCGCCTTCGGCTTCTTTCGCGGCCTTCTGGGCTTCTAGTAACTTGAAGTACTGACGGTTTTTGACTTGATGAAATATCCTCGGATTAAGTCCGTACAGATAGTACTGGCACACTCTATTTTCAAGGTCTTAAGGGAGCTTTCCAGTGTGAAATTTTCAAAAAATCGATTTTTTTTTTTTTGCTTTATCGAATAGTATACACTCTTCCGAATATTCCCTGAAATTTTCATGCCGAAATTCAGATTATTTCGGTTACTGTACAGCATTTCTTGGTAGAAGGCAACGGAGCGCTACAGCTGCCGCGTCGGCCGTCTGCCCGTGCGACTGTTATTTCTATTGTCTCGTTCCTACCTGCACGTACATGAACTTGGCTCGCCAATTGTCGAAAATGTGAATTCGGACTATTGCATAATTTGCCGTTAATTAGTCGTAAATTAGTCGCGCAATTTATTTTTTTGTCGCACTCAATTTTGAAAAAAAAAAAACGGATGGCGTGCTAACTTTTCAAAAACTTAGCGCGCCATCCACCAAAATAACGCACAGCGAGCATCATTCGTAATTCTGACTTGGTTGATAATTTGCCAGAAATAAGCCGCAAATTAGTCGTCGAACTTTTGTTTTTGTCGCACTCAATTTTCAAAAACAAAAGCGGATGGCGTTCTGATTTTTCAAGAATTTAGCCCGCCAACTACCAAAATAACGCACAGCGAGCACCATGAGTGATTCTGATTAGGTTGATAATTTGCCGCAAATAAGCCGCAAATTAGTCGTCGAATTTTTGTTTTTGTCGCACTCAATTTTCAAATACAAAACCGGATGTCTTTAGAATTTAGCACGCCATCCGCTTTTTTTTTTTTAATTGGGTGCGACAAAATAATAAGGCGTGACTAATTTCCGGCTAATTGACGGCAAATTATGCAATAGTCCGATTTCATATTTTCGATAATTAGCGAGCCAAGTTCATGTACGTCCTACCTGCTCGTCGTTCAGTTCGATTTCGACATTCAAAATGGATAGATGTACGAAAGAGGAATGTGCGTGGCAGGATAGAAAAGGCTCGAGAAGCGGACATCCGCGAAATAGACGAAAAAGATCCGGTGGTTTCAAGGGAACAAATCGACACGATATCGAAACGAATCTAACGTTTGCGAGCACTTCGGCAGCAAAAATCTTGAAAAAGAGTCCAGAGTTTGAAGTCCGAATCGATCAAACGTTTAGCTACGTGATTTTGGAGTTCTTTTTGGTTTTCGGCGCTCTTCAGGAACTGTTGAAGTGCAAAAAGTGTAATAGCGACGTGAAGTTTTTTAAAAAATCGATTCGCGGATTGGGCTTTAAAATTTGTGTTCAGTGTTCGTGTCCAGATCCGGCCGAGATAGATTCTTGTCCTTTGATAAAAAATGCTTATGAAATCAATCGTCGTTTCTGCTTTGTCATGCGATTGGTCGGCATCGGCATAAATGGCATTAGAAATTTTATCGCCTTGATGGATTTAACTGCAAACTTCAATAATAACACCTATTATGGAATCGTAAAAATCCTGCAGATTGCAGCGAAATCAATATACGAGGCCGTCGTGAAAAAAGCAGGTACCGAAGAGAAGGAAAAAACTTTGGAAGCAGAAAATCGGGGCGATATTCTGACGGTGTCCGGTGATGGATCGTGGTCGAAACGCGGTTTCACGTCGCGCATGGGTATCGTGTCCGTGATTGGAAAATATACCAACAAAGTTTTGGATGTTGCTGTCAAATCAAGCTTCTGCAAGGCTTGTGTATTCTGGAAAGGACAAGAGGGAACAACCGAGTACGAGGCGTGGTCTGAGACGCATGAATCCGAATGCAACGTCAATCACGAAGGCAGCGCGGGAAAAATGGAAGTCGACGGTATAATCGAAGTATTCAAGAGATCAGAAGAATTGCACAACGCGAAATACGGTTTCTATATAGGAGACGGCGATACAAAAACATTCAAGATGTTATTAGAAGCCAAGCCGTACGGTGACGATTTGACGGTAAAAAAAAAGGAATGCGTTTTGCACGTGAAAAAGCGAGTATATAAAAGGGGAAACGAAGCAAGAAAAAGGTTAGTTCAACTAAAAAAGGCCAAAAATCAAATCGAAGACAAGGCAATGGAGAGTGAACCGAAAAAAAAAGGATCTCGTTCGAGTTCTCCGAAAACTAAAAAAAATCAAACAAAAAACACTGCTGTTGAACCGAAAAGAGCGCAATTGACGTTAAAATTATTGACAAATCTCTCGGAATATTATGGCTTGGCAGTTCGTCGAAATTCCAATTCCGTGGAAAATATGAGGAAAGCCATATGGGCTACATTTCATCACAAAAGCTCAACTGATGAAAATCCTCAGCATGAGTATTGCCCTCCGGGAGAAGATTCGTGGTGCGAATGGCGCAAGGCCGAGGCCACAGGAGAGGAGTACACCCATCCACCAGCACTCGACGAAGACGTACAACAAGTTTTAAAACCGATTTACGATGATCTAACAACGGAGGATCTCTTAGAACGATGTACGGGCGCGAACACTCAAAATAATAACGAGAGCTTCAATCACTGTGTGTGGCAACTAGCCCCAAAGCACGTATTCTGCGGCAAGCAGATAGTAGAAATCGCTACGCAGTGTGCTGTGTGCACCTTCAATGAAGGTTACGACCCAATTTTAAAAATTTTGGAGACGATGGGATGCACGATAGGGCCGAGCGCCGCAGATTTCGCCGCTAAATACAAGAATGCGCGCATCACCCAAGCAAACCGCCGGGCGTCCCTGGATAGCAAAGAGGCGAGGACAGCTCGTCGGATTGAACAATCCATTGAGCACGATCTTTTCGAAGAAGCAGAAGGGATATTGTATGGACCTGGCATCGCTGATTGACCGTAAGTAAACGATTTACCTAAAATTTCCTCACTTGAAACTTTGAACGCGTTTTTCTCGAAACAGCATTTTTCAAAACGGTGGCCAACTTGGAGGGCAGAGTTTTAAAGCTATCGAGTTGAATTTTTTACACAATATTCTTAACGTCATTGTTTATCGTGCTATGGAAGCTTTTTTTTTTTTTTTGACATCTTCCTATTTTTTTGTAAAAAAAACTGCCAAAAAAAAATGCTAAAATCGATACTTTTTGTTCAAACCGGCGCCATTTTTGCAAAAAAAAAAAAAAAGAAAAAAGCTTCCATAGCACGAAAGCCAATTATATACCGATCAATAATCTTTTTGTGTTTTTTGTCTCAGATCAAAATTGTGACCCCCAATGTGGCCACCACATCCAAGTGCATTTTCTGCAACAATTGTTTCATCATTTTTATAGATACTAATTAATAAATAAATCGATCTTTAAAAAATTGTTTTGTATTCTTCAATACCCAATTAATATACAAAAAAAAAACCAGACCGATTAGATTATTTTTTCTTTAAAAAAAAAAATCGCGAAAAACAGCGATTTTTCGGGCTGTCACACTGGAAAGCCCCCTTAAAGATTAGGATCGATGTTCGCTCGTAGTTGTTGATTCGAGAAGGCAGCTACGAGGTCTTGGTAGATCTGATTGAATTTGAGATTGTAGGCGTCCATAGTGTCGCCCTTTTGGCCTGTTCTGCCAAGCTTCATTTCCAATGTGGTGGCACTTTTCTCGACAATAACGGCCGATCTTATGACTTCGAGTAAAGTTGGGATTGTACGAGGTCTCCTCTGGTTGATGGTCTTCTGAAGAGCTCCTCCTGTCTTCAAGCTGATTACCATGCTCAAAAACGGGAAACGTTGGGTTGGCATAACTACCATATCGGCGGCTTTTACTTGCATGATCCAAGCGTGTACGTCTTTGCCTGCTTTTCCTTCCAGTCTGCAATCAATCATCTTGATGGCTTGAAACGCGGGTAGGAAATCTTGGATCGCATAGGGCTCGTCCGCCGGGCGGTTTGGTTCTCCGGGGTATCTTCAGGCAGCATCGGGGCGTAGGCTGACATCATTCAAGTAAGCTTCTGTTCGTGCATACGGGCCTGGGTCTCTTGGATTCCGAGGGGGAAGCATGTCTCGGGGTGGCGCAGTTGCCGGTAGTTGAATTCTTGTTTGGTTTCTTCGCGCAAGTTCCTCAATGTTTCTCAATATCTCTTGCTGTTGGCGTGAAGCTTCGGGATCACTCAGCAACTGGGACATACTGAACGTCACAGTGTCCGGACGACGATGTGGTAAAGTAGCAGACATTTCCAAGGCTCTTCGAAGTTCATCCTCTTCTTGCTGTTCTAGACGACGACGCGGGACGTTGTTACGGGTATTGCTACCAGTACCTCGTGGGATTTCGGGATCCGTCGGACCATTGGGCCACTGTGGACTAGGCCTTGGTGTAAGGCGTACGTTCGGCATCCGTGATAAACGTCGGCTTTCCTCGAGAACGCGTTGCAGTGTCGAATCCGTATCCGACAAGATATCATGGTTTACATTGGCTCGCGCGGTGGAGAATCGGTCGTTTTCTAATGAGCGATTTTGGTGAAGGATCGGTATTGGCATCGCATTTATACCTTGATGGTCCGAGTCTGAATTGGCTGGGGAGCCCACCTCATTGATGCGCGGTGTCGGTGGCAGCAATCGGTTTTGAGCGAGCCCGTATAAAGCCGAGTAACGTGGTGGGTTTGTTACGATTGAGGGAGCTATCTGAGTAGGACCTTCCACCTCTGATTCAACGAGACGCGCGGTATCTAGTTGAATTCGCGGTATCGCTCCGGTATGGTTTCCGGGCGGTCTCAAAATATTAGAAACATTCGGATCATCGCTAGTTGTTAAGCGATAATAGTTATTGATTGCTTCTCGATTGGTATTACTATTTGTAAGAGCTTCCTCTTGACGGTTTTCTTCGGTTAATTGGTTATTCGGTTGTTGCATTTCCTGAAACATTTGGTTGGTGACGCTTTCAAGCGTGTCTTCGGGACGCGGAACTGTTTCAGAGTTTCGATTTATTTCTACATTATTGCGACGAATGAAGTCGTGTTCACGGCGTTCTTGATTTCTCAATTGAATAAAACGGGTAACCTCTTCTATAGGCAAATCTTCGCGGCGAGCAAGTTGACGCGCAGTTAACCTCTCTCCGTTTAATTGCTCTAGACCAAGACGGTATCTGCCCATTGCAGTTAAATCATTACGTTCGGTAGCTTCGTGTAGCCTATTCACAAGCTGAGTCATTTGGTTCGTTAAATCCCAAAATCTCTCTTCAAACCGGGATTCAGAAGTGACGGATTGTCCATCTTCTGCAGTCTCAACAATAGTGGGAGGTACTGCCGATCTCCGGTCATTGTTTTCGTTCACGTCCATTGTGAATTTATATATTTTTTTTTTCAAATTTACCTTGAGTCAAGCTTTGACTTTATTTATTTGAATGATTCAAGTTTGACCATCAAATTCTTAGTTTCGATCACGATTTGTCCTTCGATAAGTTTATGGTGACTCGAGTAAGTAACAAAATGCTTGTACTTACGCTAGGAGTAGCCAAATTGAGGTGTGAAGCATCACACTCGAAGATCGTGGTAGCCGTCGGTACGAGGCTTCGATGTCCTGGAGTCTCTGACAGGCACCGGGGGCAAGAATATAAGAGCGGTTCGAGTCTCGATGTCCTTATTCTCACTTCACTTCACTTAGATGGTTTGAACGCGAAGTTTATTTTATCTAAGGAGTGCAGAATTTTATACTTGCTTCCTTTCCAATAAATACACAAGTTCACTATGGGAATTGTCCAGTGTAGAATCAGGCGGTCTACACTCAGTCCCTGGTTATCAAGCGGTCTACACGCAGTCCTTGATTGTCTACGCACGGCGGCCTTTCACTCTATCCCTTGCTAGGTACAATTCGTAATAATTACTTATAAACGCGTAGCTGAAGGTTCGCGCGTGAATTCATTGGGCTTACGCACTCACTTCCAAAATTCGTCACTATGATCTGGCCGTTTGATACGCGCGCCGCGTTCGTTGGTTCAAACCGGATCCTGGCAAGGATCGCCAAATTTGTCATGCAAATATTGCGCAACGAATATATAGGTATTTATATGTTTATTCAAACAGAGAATTGAATGATGATTGATAACAAAAAATGGTGAAAGAAAGTGTTAACGTTATATTATATCAAATTAGACGTGCGTTACGCCTGAAAGCAGTATTGAGACTGCTCGCACGGCCTCTCGCCGGGCTCGGCGACAGTGCATATGAAGTGCATAATCGCGTAATTTGAGCACTGCTGCCGATAAGAAAGCCAAGCGCATAAGGCGGGCCACGCTGCATGATAAATTTTGCACTAATCTAAATGATCCCCGGCATGTTCCTACGAGAGGATATAAACTGTTACATTTCATTAGAAATGTTCCAGCTCCATCACATGAGCTTCGTGGCTGATTTGCCGGTACGCCGCCATGTTGTGTCCCAGAAATCCCGTATCTACACAACCCGGGGACTTGGAAAAAATTTTTTTCTTTCCGTACCCGTTGCCACTTGAGATATACGCAGTTCAAATCGCCGGACAGCGAACGCAAGGCCAACAAGCGACTGGATGAACCGGTGGACCCTTGGTACGCTGCCGGATTCGGGGATGGTAGGCCGACATTCAGCCGGGACACAACGTGGCCCTGATTTTATCGATAATACGTCGACCGTCGGTCGTCGTCCTCGATCCCTGAGGAACTTGGGAATTTTTTTAGTCCCACGAACCGACAGCGGCACGGCGCGACTGAAAGGACTTTGTCCGGGTCGACCGGAAGGCAATTCGTGGTGTCTTGGAGTCGAGCCGATGTGAACATGCCGACGATGGACCGACGTACGCCCGAGCTTCGGCCCGATGCGGTGCCACGGGACCTGTGCAAGTTTCGGTCCGAGTCGAGCGAAAGGCGATGCACGCTGTCCGGAAGTCGATCTGGACCGGGCGCCTGACGGGGCTTTGTCAAATGAGCCTTCGCAAAATTCGACTCACAGCGAACGAGTTCCCGGAGTTCAAAATTTTTTGAATACCCCGCAGAGGTTTCGCCCCGTAAGCCGACCGTGCTACCACCGTATCGGCGCCGACGTCCTTGCGGCCAGGCTCCGACTAGTGAGCGAAGCGAGTCGGTCGGTCCGGCCTGCCGACGCCCGCCTGCCACGCCGTACCGGTACGTCCGCGAGCACAATCCGTACGTCAGTGTAGACCAAGAGAGAGCGTTCGCATTTCGCCATTCCGTGCCTCGTACCAACGAAACCAATCAACACATGCTCGTTTATTATTGTCACTGCATGACCGCGGGTCGGCGTCTCAGAACGCATGGCCCTTGACGTGGTAGCAAGAAGTTCGGTTCTCCGTGAAACCCGGAAGCGAAACGTTTTAACGCACGCATCAACTCGCTTCTTTGCAAGCGTATACTCAAAGACCAGAGATATATTCACGTATCCCATACGCTTTTAATCTCGCCAACGCGACGGGTCCGGGAAATTTGTTCGAACGCTTATAAGCCGAGTACCGAGGTAGCGGCAAACGAAAACGAGGCTTCCTGCGGGCAGTCCCGAAACACATAGTAGACGCGCGGCCGACCGGGCTAGGAGACCCGGCCGGCAATGGGTGCACACGTCCGAGCCGAGATTTCACATCGAAGCTCCCTGAACAATTCTGCCAGTAGTTATATGCTTGTCTCAGAGATTAAGCCATGCATGTCTCAGTACAAGCCTAATTGAGATGAAACCGCGAATGGCTCATTGAATCAGTTATGGTTTCTCTGATCGTACACACATTCACTTGGATAACCGTGGTAATTCTAGAGCTTATACAAGCAAACAGAGTTCCGACCAGAGATGAGAGAAATGCTTTATTAGATTATAACCAAACGGCGGCGGGTACGTCCCGTCCGCCGTTTACCTTGGAGACTCCAAATACCTTTGGGCTGATCGCACGGTCTTGTACCGGCGAGGCTTCTTTCAAATTTGTGCCTCATCAACTGTCGATAGTAGGCTTGGCGCCTACCATGGTTGTAACGGGTAACGTGGAATCAGCGTTCAATTCCGGAAAGAGAGCCTTAGAAATGGCTACTACATCCAAGGACGGCAGCAAGCGCGCAAATTATCCACTCCCGGCACGGGGAGACGGTAACGAAAAATAACGATTCGGGACTCGTCCGAAGCCCCGCAAGCGGAATGAGTACGCTTTGAATCCTCTAACGAGGATCCATTGGAGGACAAATCTAGTACCAGCAGCCGCGGTAATTCCAGCTCCAATAGCATATATTGGAGTTGTTGCGATTAAAAAGCTCGTAGTTGAATCCGTGTCCCAAGCTGTCGGTTTACCGCTCGCGATGTCTAACTGGCATTATTGTGGGACGTCCTACCGGTGGGCTCTGCCCTCTGGGGCAGCCGAACTCATATCCCATCGCGATGCTCTTTACTGAGTGTCGAGGTGAGTCGGTACGTTTACTTTGAACAAATTAGAGTGCTCAAAGCAGGCTATTTTCGCCCGAATACTGTGTGCATGGAATAATGGAATAGGACCTCGGTTCTATTTTGTTGGTTATCGGAACCCCGAGGTAATAGTAGGGGAGCCCAAGAGGCTAAATGGTAAGCCACTTTAGCGCTGCGAGAACCTATTGGATAATAAAGATCAGATACTAAAAAGAAAAAAAGTTTATATGATATATGCTCTTTTACTGCCGGGGGAAGTAGATACTAATTTTCAAAAATGTAAAAAAAATTTATTATAAAGAAATACTCGAGAGCGTCAGACATTAATATCGTATACGCCCTATGTGCTTCCGGTAATAGAGAAGTATTAATCTGCCGGCTTACAAGTCGGGGGTGGCAGCACGAAGGGGTAGAAAATGGAAAAAAAAACTCATTCAAGCTTATCAGATAATCAGGGGGAATGTTAAGTGACCTCTAAAAGGTATCCTATTCAAAAGACTGACGATTTGGATGCAGTCAGAATTTTGAAAATGTAAAAAAAAAATAGTGACCTTGAAATACTCGAGCTCATAAGATTTATATGCAGACAGTTCAGCTCGATGTCCTTGTTGTGCTAACCTATAATCTGATAATTATGTGGAGGAATTTCATTGTTCTGACAGCTTGAGGTAGTACCGTGACATGTAAAGGACACCAATAGTCAATGGCTATTGTTTTCTTTCTCACTCGCTTGTGCTGTCTTTCTTTACCGACTATCACTCACTTACTTCCACTCACGTGAATCATCGCAAGTCACCAACTCTAAAAATTATTTACAAAAAAATAAATACTGCTTGTTTATGTTTTTTTTTTGAAAAAAATTACTTGTTATATCCTCAATTAATAATTCTCAGTTTTCGAAAACAATTCCAAGAAAAATATGGCTGTTAATAAATAAAATAACTTTTAACTTTTTTGAAACACAACAAACAAACCAAAGCGTCACAAATCTACGAACACGACCGCGTTATATTGTGATCAGCTGAGATGGCATCATGGCCGCAGAAAGTAGTGGGGGGACAGTGCGAGAGAGTGAGAAATAGAGAAAGAGTGAGAAGGGGAGAGAGGCGCGGAGTGGGAAATACATAGTTCTCAGCACTTGCACGTACCTCACTTTATCAATAATTTTAGCTTTTTTACGTTGTAGAAACCGTCAGATTATATTATATCCGTAATTCTTACATGATTTCCTTCAAATTGAAAAAAAAATAACCGCGCTCGAATACTTCCAGGTGACGTTTTTTTTTTTGCAAACTAATTACTCGCTTATTCTCTTATATCATGATCAAATCGTCAGAATATTGAAATTGACGCTTTTTTTCATGTAATTAACTTACCTTCTATTAATCTGACGAGCTCGAATTAATTTGAGAATCGATTTTTTTTTACTAATCTGATTGGCTACCCTAGACGCACCCTTGTATATTAAGGGTTCATATATGGTGGTCGTTCATGACAGGGTGCAACGTCTCCTCCCTTATATTGTTCTGTCGCGCTTGAATACAACCCAAAATCCCCTCTTGGGCTCCCCTACTATAATGATTAGTAGGGTCAGATAGGGGCATTCGTATCGCAACGTTATAGGTGTAATTCTTGGATTGTCGCAAGACGGACAGAAGCGAAAGCATTTGCCAAAAATGTTTTCTTCAATCAAGAACGGAAGTTGGAGGTTCGACGGCCATCAGATACCGCCCTATTTCTAACCATAAACAATGCCAGCTAGCGATCCGCCGAAGTTCCTACGATGACTTGGCGGGCAGCTTTCGGGAAACCAAAGCTTTTGGGTTGCGGGGAAAGTATGGTTGCAAAGCTAAAACTTGTAGAAATTGACGAAAGGGTACATGCAGGAGTGGAGCCTGTGGCCTCATTTGACTCTGAATCTCACCAGGCCCAGACACCGGAAGGAATGACAGATTGAGAGCTCTTACTCAATTTGGTGAGTGGTGCTGCATGGCCGTTCTTAGTTGATGGAGCGATTCGTCTGGTTAATTCCGATAACAAACGAGACTCTAGCCTGCTGAATAGGCGTACCTTCCGGCATCTCGAAGGCCCTCGGCTTCAGTCGGGCGGTTTTTACTACCGGCGTACAAATAAATCTTCTCAAAGGGACGGACGGCTCCTAGCAGCACGAGATTGAGCAATAACATGTCTGTGGTGCCCTTAGATATTCTGGGCCGCACGCGCGCTACACTAAAGGAATCAGCATGTCTTTCCTAGCCGACCGGCCCGGGTAACCCACTGAACCTCCTCCGTGCTAATGCCTGGGGCTTGAAATTATTCCCCGTAAACAAGGAATTCCCAGTAAGTGCAAGTCATGAGCTCGCGTTGATTACGTCCCTGTCTGTTGTACACACTGCCCGCCACTTTTACCGATTGAATGATTAAGTGAGGTCCTCAGACTGGTACGCGGCAATGTCTCGGCATTGCCGATGTTGCCGAAGAAGATGACCAAACTGATCATTCAGAAAAAGTCAGAGTCGTAACAAGGTGTCCATAGACGAACCTGCGGAAGAATCGTCAACGTTTCGTACTGCCGAAGCAGCGACTTGTACGCGCGGTGCTGTCACCGCGAGAGCGGCGCGTACGTCCCGTGTTATGAACAAAATTCCATGAAACTTTGAACGACGTAACGCTCGGACTGGTTGCCGCGGCGCGCGACCCATACGTCGTGACAACGAACGCGGTGCTGACGCCAGATCAGTTGGGACCGGCGTCAGCCGCGATCACGATGAGCGCTGTCGCCGACTAGACCCGCCCAACGACCGACTTGTGCCGAGGCATCAAACCGTAACTCCGCCTCCACCGCGGAGCAGCGGCGGGTCGTTTGCTTCTCCGGCCACCTCGATGCAGAGAGGGGACCGCTTTGCGGTCAGCTTTGACTCGTTGAACCCACTCAGGCCGTACGAGAGCGACGTGCGAAACTGTTCGCAGACCTTCTCCGCGGGTAGCCTATCTGTGCCGGGCGTCTGATTGCAATGCCGTTACCCCGCACGCATGCCGCGAACGCGGCAGGTTTCTGAGAAAATTTTCGCCCGTTTGAAAAAGCTCACGGCAGCCTTGAGGGCAGCGATACCCGGGACTCGCTGACGCGACCTACTGCCGTCCGCTGTCAATCATTTGCATTGCGAGTCGATCGGGTTCGGCCGGTTTATCCTGTCCAACACGTATACTCGAGGCCCCGTCGGTTCCTAAGCTTATCGCACGGTCGAAACTTGATGTCAGGCGCGTGTTCCTCCCCGCGCGCAACCAACCAACGGCTGAAGCACGCAGCGCCGCGCTTACGACCACGAAAAGCCAGTAACAACCGAAATTGCAGCATTCACATGCAAAATTTGCATATATGCTTGGCTCGTGAGTCGATGAAAATCGCAGCTGATTGCGCGTCAACTCATGAACTGCAGGACACATAAACATCGACATTTCGAACGCACACGACGGTCCACGAATATAATTCTCGGACCATGCCTGGCTGAGGGTCGTTTAACAACGACAAACGGCTCCGTCGGCAACGGTGCGAAAACCCTCTTGGGGAAACAATACCATGCTTCCGCGAGCCAATGACTGGGCGTTCGCCGCCCGAGTCACGCGCCAGTCACGTGGCAACGAGTGGCGTCGCCTCAAGCGAACACGTATGTTACGGTCACGACGCGTCGCCGAAGATCACGGGGTCGAGCTGTCGCTGTCGTTCGTCTCGTTTCGGTGCTAGCAATAGTCGAGAGAACGAACGAAGTTGGCACGTCAACACACGGACCAATGCTCCGCGCAGTCGGTCTGCCGCTCATGTGGAAAAATTCCGCGCACGTGTCGCCGTGAGGCTTTCGAGTCTCCCGTACGGCAGGTGTTTACGGTCGTTTTCGTGGCTTGTATGAAAGATACATTGTTCTCGGTCGTGTCGACGGTGCTGTTCATGAACAAAACAACGGCCGTCGCCGAAGAGGGACTTCACATTCCACGACGACCTCAGAGCAGGCGAGACTACCCGCTGAATTTGAGCATATTACTAAGCGGAGGAAAAGAAACTAACTAGGATTTCCTTAGTAGCGGCAAGCGAACAGAAAACAGCTCATCACTGAATCCCGCGCTTCTGCAGCCGGGAAATGTAGTGTTTGGGAGCATTCACATATCCCGAAGCATCGGCCAGCGTCCAAGTTCATCTTGAATGGGGACACTTACCCGCAGAGGGTGCCAGGCCCGTAGTGATCGGGACGTGCAACGGGAGGATCTCTTCTTAAAGTCGGGTTGCTCGAGAGTGCAGCTCTCAGTGGGTGTTAAACTCCATTTGAGGCTGAATATGACCTCGAGACCGATAGCGAACAAGTACCGTAAGGAAAAGTTACAAAGAACTTTAAAGAGAGAGTTCAAGAGTATGCGGAATCGTTCAGAGGTGAACCTGGGAAACCCGAAAGATCGAACGGGGACATTTATTGTCAGTGACGCAGGCATCGCCGCGGCTCGTAATGTCGGGACCTAGCGTCCACGGCACTCGGTTGAGGTGCAATATCCAGCCGCACCGACGTGCACTTCTCCCCTAGTAGAACGTCGCAATCCGTGGGATGTCATTCAAACGCCCGGTCGGCTGCCTGTCCCGGCGTTCGCGTCGGGGCAGACCCCCGGTCGCCCGACCGGTCTAGCCAGCTGTCGGCTGGTGGTGTCTTCTGGCTGGTTTGTTCGAATTATCGCATACCGCTCGGCGTCGCTACTGCTCTGGGTACTTTCAGGACCCGTCTTGAAACAAAGGCGAAGGAGTCTAACATTTTCGCGAGTCATTGGGACGAGCAAACCTGAAGGCAAAATAGACGTAAAGGTTAGCCCAGCGCTGATCGGGGGAGGATGGGCCGCGTTACGATGCGGCCCCGCACTCCGGGGGTGTTTCGTTCTTACCATGAAAAGAGGCGCACCCAGATCGTACACGTTGCGACCCGAAAGATGGTGAATTGTGCCTGGTCAGAACAAAGTCAGGGGAAACCCTTAAGACGTTCGTAGCGATTCTGACGTGCAAATAGATCGTCGGAACTGGGTAAAGTGGCGAAAGACTAATTGAACCATCCAGTAGCTGGTTTTCTCCGAAGTTTCCATCAGGATAGCTAGCACTTGCGTACAAAACGTACACGAGTCTCATCCGGTGAAGCGTATGATTAGAGGCCTTGGGGCCGAAACGACCTTCACCTTTTTTTAAACTTTAAATGGGTGAGATCTCTGCCTTGCTCGAACTATAAAGTCACGAGATTTCGTATCAGAGTGCCAAGTGAGCCACTTTTGGTGAGCAGAACTGGTACTGTGGGATGAACCAACGCCGAGTTTAGCCCCCAAAGTCGACGCTTATGGGATACCATGAAAGGCGACAGTTGCTTGTGACAGCAGGACGGTGGCCATGGAAGTCGGAATCCGCTAAGAAGTGTGTAACAACTCACCTGCCGAAGCAACTCGCCCTGAAAATAAATGGCGCCGAAACGTCGCGCCTATACTCGGCCGTCAGCGGCATACTAGGCGGCCTAGGCCGTCATGAAGCCCTGACGAGTAGGAGGGTCGCGGTGGTGTGTGCAGGAGGGTCTGGGCGTGAGCCTGCCTGGAGCCGCCGTCGGTGCAAATCTTGTTGGTAGTAGCAAATACTCCAGCGAGGCCCTGGAGGATTGACGTGGAGAAGGGTTTCGTGTGAACAGCCGTTGCACACGAGTCAGTCGATCCTAAGCCCTAGGAGAAATCCGATGACGATGTTGTCGTATTTCTATGCCTGACACGCGCGTCGTGACGCCGGTGATTGCGAACGTTAGGCGTCGAACGACGTTCTCCCCGGCGTGGGCGTGCGCGGTTTGAAATGTGACACACCCGTCAGGCGAAAAGGAATCCGGTTCCTGTTCCGGAAACCGGCAGCGGAACCGTTTACAAGTCATGCCCTCGCTAGAGAGTTCGTTGGGGTAACCCAAAAAGACCTGGAGACGCCGTCGGGAGTTCCGGAAAGAGTTTTCTTTTCTGTATAAGCGTTCGAGTTCTCTGGAATCCTCTAGCAGAGAGATAGGGTTTGGAACGCAAAGAGCACTGCCGTTGCGGCGGTGTCTGTTTCTTTCCCTCGGACCTTGAAAATCCAGTAGAGGGCCACGCGGAGGTCTCGCGCCAGTTCGTATTTATATCCGCCGCAGTTCTCCAAGGTGAAGAGTCTCTAGTAGATAGACTAATGTAGGTAAGGAAAGTCGGCAAATTAGATCCGTAACTTTGGAATAAACATTGGCTCTGCGGATCGGGGTGTGTCGGGCTTGGTCGGGAAGTGGGTTTGGCTGACGTGCCGGGCCTGGGCGAGGTGATGGTTGATAACCGGATCCCAGCTCGGTCCCGTGCCTTGGCCTTCCACGGATCTCCCTTGCTGCGAGGCTTCGGCGGCGGTTCGCTGTTGCCGTCGTTTTCTTCGGCCGACATTCAACGGTCAGCTCAGAACTGGCACGGACTAGGGGAATCTGACTGTCTAATTGAAACAAAGCATTGCGATGACCCTAGCGGGTGTTGACGCTATGTGATTTCTGCCCAGTGCTTTGAATGTCAACGTGAAGAAATTCAAGCAAGCGCACGTAAACGGTGGCAGTAACTATGACTCTCTTAAAAGACACAATGCGATAGTAAAATACCTCGCAGGAAAATTCAGAAAAGCAGAATTCTATGTTGAGGAAGAACCGAGGTTCGACACCGAGGAAGGATTGAGAAAACCTGATATAACAGCAACTTCAGGACGTACCACCATCATCTTGGACGTAGGTATCACCAGTGACAGGACGGATTCGGAGAGAATGAACCGCGATGAAGTAAACAAGTATGCCAGCAACAACAGCCTCTTTGGGGAAGTGATGAAGAAATACGACCCCCACGAGGTTATCACATTGGGAGCAGTTTTCAGTTGTAGAGGGGTTTGATGCGAAACTTCTGCGAATCAACTTCTCGGACGAGGAATTCTGCGCCAGCAAGACATCAAGACCATATCGATCAGGATACTAATTGGCGGATTAGCAGAATGGAATTTCTTTAACAGCTCAACCACAATGAGAAGAAGAAAAGTTCGAAAACGGAATGGGGTAGGATAGTGCACAAGCCCTACTCGGATATTGAGCTACATATCATGATCAACGTGTTATGGCTATGTATAATGTCATAGGTTCTACGAATAGTGTTCTTTATTATTGTTGGGTTTCAGTTAATGAGTGAGTGGTGGGGACTACCCAAACTGGGAAGAGAGTCTCGAGAGCGCGAAGAAGCAGTAGCTCAGTGATCGACATACAAGAAAGACCAATTCCACAATTACACCAATAATAATTAATAAAACGCCACGTGCTAATTGTAATTATAGCCTATAAATAAAAGTGAAGTTCTTGTTTATTAAACTATTGTCTACATTATTAAATAAAAAAAAAAACCACGAACACAACAGTTGGCAACGAGGACGGTGCTGTGACAGGAAAATAAAACTCTTCCTCGATGTCAAAACTCGAATTGACTTCTCGAGAACTCAATCAACCCCCGAACCCTGATAATCGACACTAACCCTGTAGGTAGAAAATTAGTATAAACTTAATCGTCATCTGTATTGTCAACCTATAAATTAGACCAGGTATCACGCCCCACGAGGAAAGACTCACACTGCGTTTGACCGCGAAATAAGCACCTTTGCCTGCACACGTTGTAGCAGACCGGCAGCAAAGCGAAGACGCTAGATCGGAGCAGATTAGCTGCGAATAATAAACACACTCCAGTTGTGAGCAGTTCTCGAGGAGTCTCGGCCGTGTAAACTTCGATTCGTCAAATATAACTGTTCTGTGTAATAGAACTTCGACCGTCTGTAGTCGACTAAACTAAGTTTGCCATTCAGGAAGGGTGACTTGATCCAGTATATCGACAAGTAGTAAGTAAATAAATTTATATATCTTCGCCTATACGCTTTTCTATTGTCTTGCAATTACTTTTGGTCCTCCACGTATCCTCCTTGTGTTGTCTCTTCTATTTTAATAATTGAGCTCGCCGAAATCCTCATTCAATTATTTATTCATTAATGGTAAATTTATGAAAGGAAATTTAGGTATTGGTTCCTCAAACCAATTGGCGCCCAACGAATTTCTAGAATTAATTAACTAACTAGCCTAGAGCCCTGTCAGCCGACGGACCACGGCCGCGGCAGGTGGTGTGTATTTTTATTTAATACTCGTCAAATTGTCTTCGTAAAAGTACGCCGTCTCAGTGCATAATTGCAAATACATTAGAAAAAGTGCAAAAAAGAATTTTGCCGGGTATAGGTTTCGTGTGCGCGGAGACAGAGACAGAGTAAAATCAGTGAAGTACGTAGTGAACATACACACCTATAGGTTCCGCAAGAGTCAGTGTATGAAGTATAAACGTTCGCGAGTGAGTGCGTGGTCGAATACACAGAATACATACGAGCACACGAATACAGACAAAGTATATATGGCGTATACTGCGTAACATAGTGTACACAAAAATCTAAAAAATTTTTTTTATACATGCGTACAAATACATACGAACCATACATACGTACAAATACACAAAGTGAACATTTTTTTCCGAGTGACCGTTCAGAAAAATGGGTGGGGTAATCACAGAGGCGTCTACAACAGACCAAGTAGACAAAAATACAAAAAAAGAAGAAATTTTTGACAATCCAGAACACGAAAGTTCTGGAAGCAAGGATACAGAAGTAATTACAAACCTGTCCCAGTTTTTGTACCCTGAGGACATGAGTACAGACAAGGAATTTTTGCAAGTAGATGAGTTTGATTCAACGCAATTTAAATGAAAGCATTGGTTACAGCAATTAGAAGGGGCATTTCTGATCTCAAAAATAGAGGGAGAAGAAAGTCCGTCGTATCTATTACATTACATTAGAACAAAGAATTTTCCGACATTGTGCGATTTCATGGACGATGCAGATGTTTACAAACAGAAGTACAAAGGTGTCACCGAGAAATTGAAGGAATTATTTCAGCCAGAAGTTATTGAAATCGCAGAAAATTTCAAATTCAACACTGGAAAGCAAAAACCAGGTAAGAATACTCAAGATTTTGTTACAAGTTCAAAGAAGATGAGCCAGTCATGCAATTTTGAAACATTTTTGAAAACGGCTCTTAGAAATCAATTTGTTTATGGTATAGCAAGCAGTCGAGTAAGAAAAAGGCTGCTAGAAACAAAAGACTTGACCTTGGATAAAGTCCTACAGATAGCTTCATCCATGGAATTGTCACAAAAGGAAAATACTAATTTGAATGACAAGAGCAATAATAATAAACATTCCGTACATGCCGTAGGTATCAGGAAAGGAAATGTTTCAGCAAATACAGAACAGTACAAGAAAAATAAAAATTACCCGAACAAGAAGACTCCCGGATTTCAACGGGACAGACAAGGATCAAGTTCTTAGAAGAGTGGAAAGAAAAGTGATTTTTGTTGTTACCGGTGCGGTAATACCGAGTCCTTAGCTCCGGTTTGTACCTTACCTAGAAATATAACGTGTAATGCATGCGGAAGGCAAGGTGATCTAAGTAAAGTTTGTTTCAGAAATAAAAATCATTCAGTGCACGAAGTAGAAGAATTGTTACAGGTGTAACATCCTGAATTTCGAGAAAAATTCTACATTACTATTCAAGCAAATACAGTTACGATAGAATTTGAAATTGATAGCGGAGCTGCAGTCACCCTCATGTGGAAAGAACAGGCAAGAAGATATTTCAAAGGTACTACAGTTTTCAAGACAGACGTGAAATTGATTACATATTGTAAAAAACAAGTGAGCGTTTAAGGTTATATTACGGTAAATGTTTCATGTAAAAGTAAAGATTACAAATTAAATATATATCTAACTGACATTGAAAGAAAACCACTAATGGGCCAAGAATGGATTTGCCCTTTACTTGGAGTGAACTATATTTTCAGGTTTAGCAGAAATAAAAGAAGTAGAGTCGGTATAAAATTTTGATGAAAATATTCGAGAATCACTAGAAAAGTGGGATGAAATTACAAAAGATAATACGAGTAAAATTGAAAATTTGCAGGTGAATTTGGTTTTAAAAAAGGATGCGAAGCCAGTTTTTGCCAGGGCACGTACAGTCCCATTCAAGTTGTTTCCTTTATTAAATAACGAATTGGATTTCTCAGAAAAAGGAAAATATAATTCAAAAAATTTAAACTTCAGAATATGCAACCCCAGTGGTTCCAATTTTAAAGAGAGATGTTTCGGTGAGCGTTGGTGGAGATTTCAGTATAACCATGAATCCACAATTGATTATTGATGATTATCACCTACCGACGGTATATGAACTGTTTTCGGATCTTGCTGGTAGTACGGTATTCTATAAGTTGGATTTGAGACAAGGGTACTGACAATTAAAGTTAACTGAGGAAAGTGCAAAGTTATTAGTACTAAATATCCATAGAGGGTTGTACAAATGGAAGCGTCTGTGGTGCGTCGTTGCATCTGCAGTAGGCATATGGCAAAGAACAATGTAAAGCATTTTCGCAAGCATTTCGAAGATAAAAATTCTGATTGATGACGTGATAGTTGGTGGTACAGGTAGAAAAGCGTTACTTGAAACCCTAGATGAGGTTTTTGGAATTTTGAACAAGTAAAATATTAAAATGAATGTGAATAAATGTCAGTTTCTGGACACGGAAAATACGTATTGCGGATTCAGAATAGATAGATCCGGGTTACATAAAATGAATAAAAAGATTACGGCAATAGAAAATATGCCAAAACCGAAAAATCAATCAGAAGTACGCGCATTTATTGGGTTCATAAAATATTACAATCGTATTATTCAAAATGCAAGTACGTTAATGGAGCCATTGTACGAATTACTACAAAATGACAGTAGATAGGATATAACAGTTCTAGACCAAAAACATTACGCAACTAGGTGACGTAACCATGTGACGTAACCGGTTGATGTGCCCACGGCGGCCATTTCGACGGCGGCCATTTTGATTTTTCTGATGGCGGCCATTTTGATTTTTTGATGGTGGCCATTTTTGATTTTTTGATGGCGGCCATTTTGACGGGGGGGCGGGGGGGGAATTTTGACGGCGGCCATTTTTGATTTTTTGATGGCGGCCATTCTGATTTTTGCTTAGTCAGACGAGCGGCCATTCAGACAGCGGCCATTTTGATTTTTGCTTAGCCGGGTGAGCAGTCATTTTGATTTTTGCTTAGCCGGATGAGCAGCCATTTTGATTTTTCATCGTCCGACAGTTCGATAATATGATTTTCGCTATGACGTCACCAGTATAATCCACCGATTTTGCCGTCTGACGAGCAGGCATTCAGACAGCGGCCATTTTGATTTTTGCTTAGCCGAATGAGCAGCCATTTTGATTTTTTATCGTCGGACAGTTTGATAATGTGATTTTCGTTATGACGTCACCAGTATAATCGACCGATTTTACCGTCTGACGGCGGCCATTTTGAATTTTGCTCAGTCGGATCAGCAGCCATTTCGATTTTTATCGTCAGACAGTTTGATAATGTGATTTATTTCTTGGTCGGATGAATAGCCATTTTGATTTTTCGCCGTTACCCGTAAACTTTCGCGCTAATAGTTTGCCCTAGGCGAAAAATAATATTTTCCACGTACTTCGAATACATTCTTTTGCGTTAATCGCCCGGCTGGCGACATCGCAATTAGATAGGCTGGGGATGTTGTTGACGATCACTAAACTTTCACGCCAACAGTTTGCCCCCAGGGCGAAAATAATATTTTCGATACACCATTTTGATTTTTCACCGTTACCCGTAAACTTCCACGCTAACAGTTTACCCCCTTGATTTTTCGCCGTTACCCGTAAACTTTCGCGCTAATAGTTTGCCCCAGGTGAAAAATAATATTTTCCACGTACTTCGAATACATTCTTTTGCGTTAATCGACCGGCTGGCGACATCGCAATGAGATAGGCCGGGAATGTTCACCACAATTAGATAGATCGGGGAATGTTGATGACAATCCGTAAACTTTCACGCCAATAGTTTGCTTTCACTATCACTCCCCCAAATTCTCACGATATATCTGCATATATTAACTCAACGCATCCGATGCAGACTCATCAGTCTTACACGACACATGCAAGTCAAAAGTTCATCAAAGTTCTGCAAGTATCGGCGTTAAAGTCATGGCCGCTGAAACATACTCAAATATCGTCAAAATGATGGAGAACGCGCACGATTTGTTGGGCGAGCTGCATCCCGAGCAGGAGAATGACAACATCTTCCAGCACTGGATTGACGTTAGAATGGAGAATCTCCAATTGCTGCGTAATATTTCCAAGCGTTCGAGAACGAGCATAGGCGCGAAACTGCAAATTCAGCATACAATCACGCTCGTACAATCCTGGATAGCAAAGATTCGGCAGCAGCTGAGGCATCGACAGCAGCAGCAGCAGCAGCAGCAGCACGCCATGGTGATGAGTGGTAACATCGGCAGCCCTGCGAGCGTGCAGTGGGACGAAGTTGAAAGTGCTTTCGCCAACCGGATCCGAACGGGAGTTGTGACGAATCTCGGGCATAAGAATTTGGACGCCTTTTTCGACGACGCGCAACGGATCATCGTTGAGCGATTGGGGCTGGTACTGCGCCAGGAGAGCAATGTAAAGGTTAACCTCACATTATCGTGCAAATTCGAAAATATAAAGCACGAGTGGATTGCGGAAGAAGTTAAAAGCTTCAACACTGCCAACATCGCGATCCTCCCCTCGAGCGATATAGCGATATAGCGATATCGACGGTTGGTTTACACACGCAAGGGCCGATCTACTTGTGAAGGTTGAGGATTTTGAACAACGCGATTCTGGGTGGAGCATGATCGAGATCCTCAATACCGCCGTAAATATCAACCGGTACCAACCTCTCGCTGCGGGGCTTTCGACATTCGTTGAGCTGCCCAAGGACATTCAGCGGAAGAAAGCGGTGGTCAATGTGAAAAACAAAGATGAAAGGTGTCTTCTCCGGCCCATCACTGCAGAACGCCACCCGACCAACACCCACACCGATAGGACTCTGCATCATCGCCGCTTTATCTCCGAGTTGGACTGTACAGGTATCAAATTCCCTGCTACTCTACATGATGTGAAAAAAGCTTGAGAGATTGAATAATTTGCGAATCAATGTATATTGGATAGAATCTCAAACTTTTTCAGATCATGCAAAATCAAATAACAGCGTCATCGTGCCAATTTATTTGAGCGATCATTTGAGTACCGCGAATTTTGACACGATTCATCTTCTGATGGTTGAGAGTAACACATAAAATGATATGGCTCGCGAGTTAACACCAAGATTCTACTTTGCTTGGATTAAAGATCTTTCGCGATTGGTGAGCAAAAATTGTCTAATCATAATGGTCAATAGTTTTTATGCGACAGATGTTTGTGTCACTTTAGTGTGAAAGATGCCTACGACAATCATCGGCATGATTGTATTATGCTGAATAAAGTACGCATGGAATTTCCCGAGTCGACGGATTTAGCATTTTCAAATTTTCGGAACAAGGGTACCGTCCCGTTTGTCGTTTACGCCGATCTCGAATGCATATTAGAGTCTATACCGATTGACGAATTCCAAAATCACGTTTCAACCCGTAAAACACGTGAATTTCAAAAGCATATCCCGCACAGTGTAGCGTACTATGTGCATTGCGCGTACGATGAGACTTTATCGGAGATCCACAGTAAACGTGGCGTTGATTGCATGGATTGATTCATGCGGCAGCTTAAAGATTTATAGAATAAAAGAATAATAGCATTCCAACTAACAAACTCATATCGGATTTCGAATCAAAGATTTCCTGCATTCCTTCTAATTCTCGTAATACGGCTCGGCAAGATTTCACCAATACAATAAAAAAGTTCATTTACACTCCTGCTCCCCTTAACGCCGATAAGAATGTCCTTCATAAAAAAATCAAAGAAACTAAGATCTTCCAAAACAACAATCAGGACTTGCTTTTCTTGAAGGTGGATAAGGGAAACAAGACTGTTGTGATGAACAAACTAATGTACGAGGCCAAAATGTTGCAACAACTATCTAACAATAATTCTTATAAAGTTGTTAGATACGATCTCACTTCTACTTTGCAACAAGAAGTAAAAAAACTAACAACTGATTGGGTCAATAGCAAATTCATCTCTATTCAACTGAGACGTCAAATTGCTAAAACGGATTGCCTACCACCTAGAGCTTACGGACTACCGAAAATCCATAAACCTGATACACCGGTACGAATTATTGTGTCCTTCACTGATAGTCCGACGATTAATTTGGCTCGTTTCCTCAGTAAATGGATAGGTAATAACATCATACCTTCCTTGTCACGGATAAGAGATAGTTTTGCGTTGGTGAATGCTATTAGTGACCTTCGTCTTCCAGCTGATTATATTTTAGTTTCACTGGATGTTATATCCTTATTCACTAATGTACCACAAGATCTGGCAATTAACGCTGTCAAACAGCGCTGACATCAGCTGGTGGACAAAATTCCGGTCCCATGTAACGAACTCTTAAAAGCATTGCAAATATGTTTTAAGGCTGCCCTATTTAAATTTAACCACAACATATATGCCCAAACGTATGGTTTATCTATGGGCTCACCGCTCTCTCCAATTTTGTCTGATTTGGTTTTGGATGACCTTGAACAACACTGTCTTAATAAACTAGACTTCAAGCCTTCATTCTTTTTCAGATACGTAGACGACATAATTACAGCTGTCCCTTCGCATAAAGTCGCAGAAATGCTTTCAGTTTTCAATAGTTTCCATCCGAGACTACAATTTACATCTGAATTAGAGTCTAATCACCAAATCAGCTTTTTAGATGTCCTGATTATCAATGACAATCAGCTCATTAAAACTGATTGGTTCCACAAGGCTACTTGGTCACAAAGGTATTTAAATTACCATTCTCACCATCCCAGATCATACAAAATTGGAACGATCAATTGCTTAGTTGACAGAGGGATCCGTCTCTCAAGTATGGAATTTCACAATAAAAATTTGTCCTTGATTCAGCAGGTACTATTTGAGAACGACTATCCACCTCGCCTGCTCAACAAACATATAAAGTTTAAATATGATTCCATCTTGTCATCTACCAGCCCTAACAACAATTTCGATACAACTACTACACAAACCATTCAAGAAAGCTATATTTCCATGCCATATGTTGCGGGTTTGTTTGAGTCACTTAACAGAACATTCTCCAAATACAAAATTCAATTTGTGGGCAAATGTGCACATCATATATCCTCGATGTTTGATTCGGGTAAAGACCCCTTACCCCTAGGCAATCGCTCGGGTGTAGTTTACAAAATACCTTGCAATCATTGCAACAAGGCTTACATAGGCCAAACTAGTAGACAACTACACACCAGGATAACCGAACATAAACGCAATATCCATGAACATGAGGATAATTATACTGCATTGACGAGACATGCCATCGATTTCGACCACTCTTTTAATTATTCTCAAGCTAGCATTATTGACGTTGAACCTTTGTATTATAATAGGCTTCTGTTAGAAATGTGCAATATCGTAGCACATCCTAATTCTGTCAACCGTAAACAAGACATAAAACATCTAAGCAATATTTACACCTCTGTGATACGACCATTGTAATTTGTCCATTACCGACTGAGCTTGCTCTCGATTTTACCTTCTTAACACAAAAAAATTTTGTTTTCCGTTTAACCCGTTGACTCTGCGTTGCTCTGATAACTATCGCGATCGACCTCTTCCCACTACACACTAGACGTTCCACTGTGCTTATGTGCTCTGACTCAACCATAACGGTTGTGTATTTTATTTCATTTTAACGAACTAACTATAATTATGAATTCGTGGGAGTTACGCGTCGCGAACGCAGTGTGTTTCGGTTTTTGTCTTTTTGCCTTTTTGTTCTATTTATTCTTCAATTACCAACACGCATTTATGTAATTGGAAGTGTCATCTCATATGAGGTAATTTCTCTTTTATACTGCTTTAACACCTTTGCATATTATTTACATCAATATGTCTTATTTTGTCGAACCTATTTGTATATTATTTTATTTTATTTTGTTCGTGACAGATATTTAAATAAAAATGTTCTGAGGAGGGCCCCCACCAGGGCCGAAACGTTAACACGATAAAAAGTGTTTTGAGTTGTGACCTTCATATCCAAGAATAACTTTAATCAACAAATCTCGAAGGTCAAGATATATCATCTTCATTAAAGATTTATCGATTGAAGTAGAGTCACGCGTCAAAAACATAACTCCGATGGAGCCTCTTACCCAAGTTCAACACGATCGTCACATGCGAGCAAAGAATTGCTACGTTTGCGCAAAGCTGTTCATCCCTGAGGAGAAAAAGTGCCACGACCACTGTCACTTTACGGGTAAATATCGTGGTCCTGCTCATAATCGGTGTAATTTGAATTTCAGAGAGACGCGCACAATTCCAATAGTTTTCCACAATTTGTCCGGTTACGATTCTCACATTTTAATGAAATCCCTAGCGTCAACTTTTCCAGGTGAAATTACCCTGCTACCCATAAATAAGGAAAAATATATATCCTTCACGAAACGCGTTGATGGGACGATGATGCACTTGAGATTCATCGATTCGTTTCGATTTATGGCTAGCAGCATCGATAAAATTTCCAAATATTTGAATGATGCAGACAAGCCCATAACACGTAAATTTTATAATAATCCGACTCAGTCTAGTTTGATGACCCGCAAAGGCGTTTTTCCCTATGAATACGTCAATTGTTGGGGGAAACTCGACGAACCGCGATTACCTGCAAAGAAACATTTCTACTTGCACCTCTGCGATGCAAATATTTCAGACACCGATTACGAGCACGCTAAAAATGTTTGGGGGGAGTTTCATTTGGAGTCATTGGGCGGCTATTCGAATTTATATTTAAAGACCGATGTTCTTTTGCTTGCCGATATTTTCGAAAATTTCCGCGCTAGCTGCTTCAATACATACGATTCAGATCCGTTGCACTACTACACTGCACCGGGACTTGCTTTTGACGCGATGCTCAAACATACCAATGTAACTTTGCAACTTTTAAACAAACGTGAAGTGGTGTTATTTATTGAAAGAGCCATTCGAGGCGGCGTAGCGCAATGTTCTAATCGACACGCTCGGGCCAATAATAGATTCATGGGAACAGATTTTGATCCAAACAAAGCGGACTCGTATCTCACGTATTTTGACGTGAATAACCTGTACGGAGCGGCTATGAGCGTCCATTTACCGGTCGGCTCGTTCGAGTGGGAGTATCAGCACATCGATATAATAAACCATCCGGACGATTCGCCGATCGGTTACTTTCTGGAGGTAGATTTGGACTATCCTGTAGAACTTCACGAGGATCACAAAGACTTGCCTCTTTGTCCCGAGCATTTTACTCCTCCAGGTAGTAAAAACGCCAAACTCGCGACCACCCTCCACCCAAAAACAAAGTATATATTGCACTATAGAAATTTAAAGCAGTGTTTGAGTTTAGGATTAACAGTAACGAAAGTGCACAGAGTATTAAAGTTTGCACAATCTCCATGGCTCGAGCCTTACATCACGCTCAACACGGACATGCGCAAGCGGTCTAGGAATGAATTTGAGAAAAACTTTTACAAACTCATGAATAACGCGGTGTTCGGCAAGACTATGGAGAACGTGCGAAATCATAAAGATGTAAAATTGGTCACAAAATGGGAGGGACGAGGTGGTGCGAGAGCGCTTATTGCCAGGGCAAACTTTTACAGCTGCACCGTATTTGGCGCTGATATGGTCATCATTGAAATGAATCGCGTCAAAGTTCACTTCGCTGAACCTATTTACGCCAGTGCATCCATTCTAGATCGGTCAAAAATCATTCTTTACGATTTCCACTATAATTATGTGAAATCCGACTTTTCGAACAGCGAGGTCAAATTGTTGTATACCGACACAGACAGCCTTATTTATCAATTTAACGTATCGAACATCTACGATATCATCAAACGTGATGTGGATACAATGTTTGATACCTCTGACTATCCGCCCGACAATGTGTATGGCATTCCGCTTTTAAACAAGAAACGACTAGGGCTAATGAAGGATGAAAATAATGGTAAAATTATGACAGAGTTTGTGGGACTGCGAGCAGAGCTGTACACATTTACTACGATGGGCGGGGATGGGGAAAAAGTGAGTTAGTGCGCCAAGGGTGTAAAAAATTCTTTGATGAATAGCATCACGTTTGATGATTATAATCGCTGTCTGATGGCTTATCAAGAGTTGACCCTCCCCCAGTGTTTGATACGAAGTAAGAAACATGAAGTAAGCACGATCGTCCAAAAAAAATTGGCTCTTAGTTGGCAGGATGACGAGCGGCAATTGATACCTGGACAGACCGACACCCTACCTTGGGGGTTTGTCCCAGCCCCCCAATAGCTATAGGATGAAACTGTAGACGTAGAATTATTGTTAATATTTACGTTTGACGCCTCGGGCGATCCGCCATCATGCGGAAACGATATTTGACTGGACTTGAAAATGTAAATTCATATACTTAACATTTATTTATTTGCTTATTTATTTATTTATTTATTATCAATATATTGAAAAATTATTCATTTTTATTCGTTTACCGCGAGAATAGTTTTCAGAAAAAGAAAAAAAGTTTTCAGAAATAAAAAAAAGTTCTCAGAAAATGAAAAAAAGTTTTCCGAATGCATTTGCGAGTGCATAGTCGACGTGAACGGACCCTACAATAGCCAAATAACACCTTGGCTGGGTGTGGAGTAAGCTCCGATTACCGCTCATCGGAGCCTACGCTATCTACCCCGTAATATTTTGATGGCAGCGGTGGGATACGAACCCACGCCTCCGAAGAGACTGGTGTTCGGATCCCACCGCTGCCACCAAAATATTACGGGGTAGATAGCGTAGGCTCCGATGAGCAGTAATCGGAGCTTACTCCACACCCAGCCAAGGTGTTATTTGGCTATTGTAGGGTCCGTTCACGTCGACTATGCACTCGCGTGCTACTACTCCCAATGCAGGAAGTGAATGGAATAGAAAGGGATCGGTATTAAGGGAAGGTAAACGATTTGAAGTATATGGTTGTTTGTTAGTGGTCAATGCAACGGAGTCGGTGAAGGGAAAAAAAGGTATTGTCTTGGTTTAGAGGGATAGGAGTCTTGCTTGAGCGCTGGGATGGATCTGCCCGGTTTTGCCGGATGTAGCAGGCAAGCTAGCCGCAAGTTACAGGAGAACCTGCTGACTCGCGAACGATAAGGGTAGACTACGGAGCGTAAGGTAACTAAGAGCGTGGGAAAGGAATATGAAGTCTGGAGGACGTAACACGCCCCCCCTTGGGGAAGAACATTCGGTGAGGGTACGAAATAGGATGTTCGGAAGGAAGCGGAATGCCATGAAACGTAGTGACTCACTCACAGAATATTACAAAGAAAGGTCTTAAAATCTAGCGCCTAGATATTAGTGCGCGTTTAAATGGGTTAGTATACATTTGAATATAAAAAAAAATTTATAAATGACATCTTATCGTACTGAATCACTTACAGAATATTACAAAGAAGAGTCTTAAAATATGGCGCCTAGATGTTAGTGCGCGTTTAAGTGGGTTAGTATTCATTTGAACAAGATTTTCTAAATGACATCTTATAAATGTGGTGGTATATATGATAGATTTGTACATATGATAGATATTGTGTATATTATAAACGAAACTTATGCAACGTGCTGATGATTATATTACGGCTGCAGATTATGACGGGCAGAATAAAGCAATGAAAGAATATGATTGCTAATAGCGGAGGGCTTAGCGCCAGACTTCGAGTGATTCGGAGCTATTGTTAAGGCTCTGCTCGGGGAGCAATTTACGCGGCCTAGATATGCCTAGTTCCGTCATTTCAATTTCCGATTGGGTCCGGAGTAGCGACGAAGAGCGAGGAGGCAGGTCATCGGGAAATGGTATTGTTTCTAGGTGCGGGTGGTGGATGGCATGGCGCAAAGGAATTTGGAGTTTTGTACGACGCGGGTGAGGGATATGTCGTGTCCTTCCCAATTTGCAGCAAGAGTACAGCCTTGAGATTTTGCTGAATAACGAGATTTTGTAGCAGAAGAAAGCTACTGAGAGGGACGCGAGGCCGATGCCGCTATAACCAAGGCTGGTAGTGAGGCGGTGCATGTTATCTCGCGTGCGATAATGTGTACTTAGGTCAGCTGAGCGTTCCAGTATATCATTCAGGGAAACGCTGGTGACTGCAAGATCGTGGGGGTTAATATGCGATGGTTCGCTAACGGGAGGGATGGCAACAAGGGATAAGTCGGTGGAAATATTAAAATCAAGACTGAGGGATCCTTGACATCGATCCAAGGTAACTTTGGGGACGTAGGAGAGGGTCTCGGTAGATTGTGAGCGTTTCGAAGTTTTGAGAGTGACCTCAGAAGTACTAGCCGTACACAGGTCGTCTAGGGTGATAATGCCTGAACCGGAAAGTGTGACACGAGAGGTCTGGTCATTTGGGCAGAGAGTATGAAGAGTCTCAGGAGTGGAAGCTGAGAAAATCCAAGAATTAGATGTTGATAATTTCGTCCAGTAGGTTCCATCGAATGCGGTCAATCTGATATCACATTGTTTTGAAATTTTTCTGGACGGGTTCAGAAAGAGGTCTACCTCGCAGTGTTTGTGAGTCGACGGTCGGAAAAGCGGTTGTGTCAACTTACATATGAATTTTCCTGAGGATAAAATGCATTTACTAAATTTGGATTCCGAGATTTGAAAGTAAGACGCTCGGTTAAGTGCTATAGCTATGTAGTCGCTGCCAGGTTGAATGTGAGCGAATTTGTTATTTGCAGAGTCGTATGTCTGTCTAACGGGGACGGGAAGCAGTCGGTACAGGTCAAAAGCCTCGGAGTTGAGCAACGGAATAGATATCACATAAAGCAGTCTGGGTTCGTAATACGCTATGTCGATTTTAGAGATTCGAATCAGTTCTTCAGCGTAATTTGGATCCATTGGAATAGGAAACTCTATTTGTGGTCTGAGTGACTGGATATGTTTGAGACTGGAAATAATTTGTTCTGTTGATAGAATTTTAGGGTGGACGTTTACTAAGCTGGACAGGTCAAGTTCGTATTCGTTCAAGTGTCGGTCCAGGTCAATTAGTCGGTTAAGTAAAGTCGTTCTGAAGGTATTGTTGGCGATTAAGGCTTTTGAAATAGCTGCATCAGTCGAGAGGGCCGTGAGTAATTTATGTTGTTCGCGGTCGTGGCTTATCATGCTGTTGATTTCTTTCCCGTAGACGACCAACGTTGACTGTACGATATTTGTCTGTTTGTTAAGCAGGGATGCTAAGTGTCTACTGTCGTTGTACAAGTTGTCAATTTGTTGGTTAAAATATTCTCCGTCTTTTACGTCTAGGGTGCCGAATAAGGATTTTGATACGCTACCAATGAAATTAATCGCGCCTCGTGTTCCGCGATGGTGGGCTAATTTAGCAAGTTCGGAGTGAGTGGATTCGCCTGTGCGATGGCCAACTAAATATTCTATTTGGTTTTGGTATAGTTTCATGGTTTTGATTCTGTCAGCCAACGTTTGAATATGGTCACCGGTGTAACAGTAGTTTTTGGCGACAGAGCATTTACCTTCTATTATGGTTAAGAATTCTGATGTTTGGACAAGTCGGTCGAATAAATATTGGAGGTCTATGTAGTTCAGCAAAGTCCATTCTTTGTTATATGTACATAGGTCTTGCAATTGTTCGAAGAAGATTCCCGGGTTCTGATTCAGTTGCTTAATCGCGACGTTAGTCGAATCGTCTGTCTTGCTGTCGAGAGCACTGCACCTGCAACGATATGCAAGAGTATGAGACGTAATGTAACGCGATCGCAGGCAATTTGGTAGCATATGGCTTTTTATTTTTTTTTTTTTTTATTTTAATTGCTTTCTTCTTGTGCCAATTTCAATTTATTGAAATGAACTATTTTAGTTTTTCGGGGGGTGATCCAAATTTCAGCGTTGATATTGTTAATTATACGCTTAATCGTATACACTCCTTTATAATGGTCGTCGAATTTAGATCGGGTTTCATTCAGTAGATAGACCTTTTAACCTGCTTCGAAAGTTTGGCTGTTGACGTTACGGTCCTAATACGTCTTGGAAAGATGCTTTGCTTGTTGTAGGTTGGACGCGGCGTGTTTTCGTATGCTGGATAGATTAGCGATTAAATCTAGAAGGAAGGAATCGTAGGAACGAGTATACGCGCTGGCAGGGTTCGCGTCTGTTGGAAGTCTGGCTTGAGAGCCAAAAATTAGTTGATGGGGGGTGAAGTTAGTACCTTCGTGCTTTGCGGTGTTATAACAAAAAATTGCAAAGCGGATGTAATCGTCCCAGTCTTTACCAGCATCCGTGTAGTGTTTGATGTGCTCAGTGAGAACAAGGTGACTGCGTTCTAGAGATCCGTTCGACTGTGGGCGGTAAGCTGTGGTTCGTATTTGCTTAATTTTGAAAAGTTTACAAAGTTGTTTGATGACTGTGCTCATAAAATTCTGTCCTTGGTCTGTAAGTATTGTTCGAGGAGCACCGTAACGTGTAATGTATTCTTTTGCAAATGCTGCGCCTATAGTTTTGGCGGTGGCATCAGGTAAAGGGATGGCGTCCAGGAATTTTGTCAAATTGCATTGTATCGTCAAGAGATATTTGTTGTTCGATTTAGTAAGGGGTAGAGGTCCAACAATATCTAATGCCACTTTGTCGAATGCATCGGCAGGCGTGTCCGTTATCATCATTGGCAATTTGGTTTTTACTCTGACCAATTTTTTTCTTTGGCAACTCTCGCAAGTTCTTATGGAATCTTGGATTTGTTCTTTTATACGGGGCCAAAAATACTTTTGTCTAATGCGGTTATATATTTTAGTGACACCTTGATGACCGCCGACTAACGATTCGTGGCATTCTCTGATTATTTCTTTTCGTAAACATTCGTCTGGGATGACAGTCGTGTTTCGACAAAGCATGATTTGAATTCCTAAGTCTGCGAAAATATAGGATAGAAGTTTTCGGGTAACGCGAGGATCGAGAGCGTCTAAACTGTCATCGGCTATCGGGAGGGCAAGAGACTTTAGGTTTGAATCGGCTAAAGCCGTTTTCAGTTTGGACAATAGCTTGAAGATGTCGTATAGGTTGCTTTCATCCGAGCTTTTTGTTTTCAATACTAGGGTGAAAATACGTCGACTATTGTGCTTAGATTCAATGATATCAAATTTTCGCGGACGAGGCTTCATTACTATTTTTGGGTCAACGATATTCTCGCCGGCAAGTTGGGCTGGTATACCCTTGATCCAAGCGCAGTCTGTCGATATGAAGTGCGCATAGTTGGTTTTGAGCATCAAAAGTCCATCATTGGTATCTTTGACATTGTCCGATACTGGTATATCGTCCAAGTTGTCAATAAAATATGCGAAACCGTGAGGGTCAATAATTTGATCGTCGTTAGTGTTGAGAGCACTGTCATGGTTAAGGTCAGTAATTTCCATATGGGAGTCGAATTGTTGAGTGCACGTATAGTATTCAGCGTCCGTGAGCAAGTCGGAACTGTCGTCGTTATCAGAGGTGGGCGGGAGGGGCGAGGGGGAGGGGAACAGGAGTGTAAGGAAGGGTTCGTCGGCCTGGAAGTAGCGGGGGGGTATCTCCTAGCGGGACGCGGAGGCCCGACAGGGGGGGGCATGATGACGTCAGTGGGTGGGGGTGGAGGTGGAATCGGACGAGGTGCTGCAGGTTTAGTCGGACGTTCCGATTCCTTTCGGAGATGGCGGCGGGGGGGTAATCCAGATGTGGAAGGGACAGGGTCAGGGAGGTCAGTATAAACGGGTGGGGGTGTAATGCAGGGGCGCGCGGTGGCAGGAAGCGGAGAGTCGAGGCGGCAAACGGTGATTCTTATTTTCGAATTTTTAAAAACGTAATGGATCATTCTGCGTACCGCGCTCTATTCTAATTTGTCGAGTCCGCAACCTACCAATGGTATCGAGACGGATGTTACGCCATCTTCTTGCAAGGTTTTCCTAAAGTTAACCAAGGTGTCAAAAAAAAACGTGGGGCGAAGGTTTGTCACTGTATTTGTACTTTGTAACTAGGTTATAGATTTTCCGGTTTCCATGTACCACAGAAATAACGTCAGTCACAGTCCGGTCGAATTCTCTAAGTTGTTCGCGGTTTATGAATTTACGTTCTGTCAGTTCTGAAGTGATTCCTTTTGACATTTGGCAGTCAGCCGATATGCAATGAGCCAAGTTATCCTTTTGCTGTAATAGGTCAGCTTTTATTTCTTTGATACGTCTATTACGCATGAGAGGAAAAGTTTCGCTTTCTATGAGGAAATCGCTATAAGAAGGGCCCGGTAAATTGGTGGCTGGACAAAAGTCATCGGTTCCTGATTCAGTTTCTGGGGTCTGTAAGTCATCCGAGCTAAGGGAAGAATCTGAAAAATAGCTCTGGTATGGTCTTTTATGAGGCCCAGGATTTGTTGAACAATTTGTTTCGCGATGGCGCTTAGGTTGGCGATGTACTGGGATCGGTGCCGGGGTAACGAGGGGGGGTTTGAGCAACGGAGTTTCTTTATCGCTGAACTCATCGTCGGAGAGATCAGAGGAATCAGAGGAAACAGAGGAATCAGAGGAGTGTATCATCTTACAGGGTTGTGAGATTTTAGGGTGTTTCAGCGGAGCTGGGTTGGTGGACTCGTCTGTGGTCTGTCGAGGGCGTCTGGGGTACTGATGAGTCTTTTAAGTGCGTTTTTTTGGTTTATCGCTAGAGGCTTCAGTCGTTGGACGGGGGCGTTTTGCATCTATAGGAAGAATTTGAGCGGTGTCGGGCGGTGCGTTCCTGGACAGAGCATCAGCGTTGGTATTAGATTTTCCGGACTTGTGTTTTGTATCGAAGTCGTACTCTGCCAGTTCTAAGCTCCATCGTAATACACGGGAATTAGGCTTCTTGACGCTTTTTACTCATTCGAGTGGCTAGTGGTCTGTTATAAAAGTGAACTTCTGACCATAGATGTAGGGGCGGAAGTGATTCATACTCCAGTAGGCGGCTAAGAATTCTTTATCAGGTACCGAGTAGTTGAATTCAGCGGGCTTGAGGGCTCAGGATGCGTATGCTACCGGTAGGTCGGCACTAGCTTTATCTTGACTAAGAACTGCACCTATCGCGAATTTTGACGCGTCTGTAGTGAGCGTGAATGGTTTGTTGAAGTCCGGGTGTTGTAGAATTGGTTCTTTGCATAAACAATCGCGTAAGGTTTCAAAGGCAGACTGGTGTTCGGACGTCCAGATGAAAGGGGTAACCTTTTTCGTTAAATTGTTGAGGCATTTAGCAATTTTTCCAAAATTTGGAACAAATCTTCGGTAATAACCTAAAAGGCCAAGGAACTGTCTAACATTCTTGGGACTTTTGGGGACAGGATACTCTTTTACAGCTATTTATTTACCAGGGTTAGGTTTTACTTCTGACTCAGTTATGAGGTGTCCGAGGTAAACGACTTCCTTTCGCAAGAATTCGCACTTGTCTGGCTGTAGAGTTAAACCAGCAGCGGTTAGTCGCTTCATTAATTTCCGAAATTTAATTTCATGTTCTTGCAAGTTTCGAGCGTAAATAACTATGTCATCTAAATATACGAACATCTCGTTGCCTTGTAGGCCTAGAAGGACTTGGTCCATGAGCCTTTCAAACGTGGCGGGGGCGTTCTTTAGTCCGAAGGGCATACGAGAAAATTCATAATGGCCTCTAGGTGTCGAAAATGCAGTTTTCGTGCTGTGATCCGGATGCATGGGAATTTGGTGGAACCCGGAAGCAAGGTCGAATGTGGAAAAGTATTTAGCTGAGCCAAGCTGGTCAAGGATTTCCGTGATATCGGGCATGGGGTATGCGTCGCCGACTGTTTTTTCGTTAAGTTTTCTGTAGTCGATTACCATACGCCATCGTTTGTTGCCGTCACTATCCGGTTTTTTTGGAACGATCCACACCGGGGAATTGTACGGAGATGAGGAATGTTTAATAAGATTTTGTTTGAGTAGTTTGTCAACTTGGGATTTGATTTCGTCTTTGTGAATTTTGGGAAAACGGTATTGTTTGGTATGAATAGGCGTATTGTCCGTCGTGGGGATAGTGTGATGAGATAAATTGGTGTGGCCTAATTCATCACCTGGGAGATAAAAGAGATGGTTAAATTCTGTTACGAGGTTAAACATAGATTGTTTTTCGGTCTCATTCAAATGATCAAGATGTAAGCTGCTCTTTAGGACGTCCAATCTTTCTGACCTACTGTCAGTCAAGAGCACTGTTGCGGCACCGGGACAGGGTGTACTGTCGTCAGGGATAGGAGGATCGGATTGCAGTTGCGCGAGGTCAGTGGACTGAATGGGGCAAGAGGGGGGATTATTAGTCGGTCGCGATGTACGCTTGGCGGCAGAAAGAATTAATGAGTTGCTGAGGAGAGGGCCTGGGTGCGAATCGAGGGTTTTGGCGCGGGCATCGCTGTGGTGGTTACTCGATGCAGTGGGCGTAGCGTTGGGCATGACTGTACTCAGTGGCTCGTCGAACTCGTCTAGGGTTACTGTTGGGGGACTTATATCTACGGCAGATTCGTTACAATTGAACGCGTACGAGTAAGCGATGCCGTTCTGGTTTTCAACTAACGCTTCACCACATAGAACATTGTTGCCTAAATCGATGCGTTTAAGGTAACCTACTTTAGTGTCTGGGTTCGCAACTATTAGTGGGATGGCTTTCACGGTACGGGCCTGTATTGTAATTACGCGCGTTTTTTCGGGCGCGGACGAGGGTTTATCGAATTTACCAAAGTGGATTGGCAATGAGGATCCAAGCATCACCGAGTTCGAGTTGAAAGAAATAGTTGCTTTCTCTTTTCGTAAGAAGGGCTGACCTAAGATGCCGTCATGCGAAATCGGAAACGAGTCAGGGACCAAGTGAAACGTATGGGATTTAATATTAAAACGTATTTCCGTTTTTGCGATAGTTTGCGTCTTTTTGTCTGTTATACCAGTCAGCGTCAAACGTTCGTCGGATGTTCGTCGTACGAGGGGCCTAACGGAACTTTCTTTGACCAAGTTGACGTCTGCACCGGTGTCAATAATAAATTTGGATATTTTTATTAGCTCGGGGGTGTCGATCGAAATTAGTGGAGGGTCAGCTGGAGCTGTTATGAGGATATGACTTGAAGATCGGAACGCTAGTTGTTTGCATTGCTCGCGGACGCGTTCTCCCCGCGGGCGATGTTCCCGTTTGAATGTTTATTTGAGCCTGCATTCCCTTGGTTGTTACGCGAAAAGGATCTACATCGGTCTACTGTGTGGCCTCTGCGATTACAATTGTCGCAGTATAGTTCTTGATTTCTGTTGGTCCTGTTGCATTCATTGTGGAAGTGGCCCATTCTGCGACATTTAGTACAATATCTTTTACTTTGCAAACGGTGACATTCCGTGATGGAGTGACCCTGGTAGTTACAAAATTGACAAGTGCTGGGCAGAGCATTAACGTGGTCAGCAGAACTGGTGTTCGGATGAAGCGCTTGGGCGTAGGTTCCGGGTTCGGTACGAGGCGCTGGTTGATAAACGTAACCACGTGTGGGCAATGACATCAGGGGGGGGGGGATAGAGGAGGCCGCGGTGGGCACCTGAGACGGAGGAGCAGTATGGGGGGGTAACGGCAGACACATGGGTGTAGAGGGGTTAAAATAATGTGCAGAGAATTGCATCTGACGGTTAATTAGCTCGGCTTCTTCACCTTCGGCGATGCTGACGGCAGTTTCGAAGGTTGGTAATGGTCTGATAGTAGCGATTCTCCACTCCAATTCTGGCCGAAGCCCTCTAATAAACGATCTAGAGGTATCCTTCTTTAGATCGTTCAGTAGAAGCGTTGCTAAGTCTGGTGGGTGTTTGGCTATGATCGCTGTGCTTATTTCTTTTGATATTGCTCTTATTCTGCACGAGTAATCTATAATGCGCTCATATGGTTGTGATGTAATTCTATCCAATTGAGCAGATAACTGGCGTATGGGGATATCCGGGCGGTATGCTCGGCTAAGGGCAGTTATGAGGTCCTCGACGTCATTACAGTTAATGCCTATTAAATATTGGGAAGTGGGGCCTGTAACCTTTGATTGCGCAAATTTAGCGAAGGTCATTTTATCCGAAGCTTTTATAAGAGTCTCTACGTGACGTAATTGTTCTACAAATGAGCCAAAGGGCATGTTGTGGCCGTCAAAGGGGGGGATTGTCGGCAAGACATCTTTTACTGACCAAAAGTTTGAACCGGTTTCGTTAATTGGTGCCATGTCGATTTAAGCAGGGTATTGCAAGTATAGGAATAAAAATATCAACTTAGCACTAAGACTTATAATAGACTTACAGGGCGAAGGTGAACGCAAAAACAGAGTATAGCATGGTTGTAGGCAGCTGGACGCAGGTGAAACTTGAAGAGGCGATACACGTCATGCGTCGGCACGAGGAGGGTATAGACGAGGTACTCCGTGGCGTGTTGAAAAATAAGTGTGGTAATCCAGGTCTTAGGGCGATGCCACTTTCGGGTCCAGATTCTCGTCTTAACAGGGTTGCAGGAGTCCGAATGAGCGGGAAGGGTCCATCCGATATTTGTCGGTTCGAAAGGTGATGTGTTCAGATGCGGTGTGCGGCTTAACTTGGCTATCGCACTGAATTTCCACTCGCTACACAGTTATTCGACGTCGTATCTATCGATGAATTTCAATAGTACCAAAATGTGACGGAGTTATTGAAGTTGGGGACTCTTTGCAGAGCCTGTATCCGTGGCGAGTTGAATAGGTTCTGCGTGCCTGTCACAGTACTTTGTGGCGCAGAGTTCGTTCGTAACACGGCTATCACTGATTGGTACGGCGTTAGAAATTTTGAGCACTGAACACTTTCGTAGAAAACATGCAGCACTGCACTGACGGGTAGGTCGACGGGCAAAACCGCTGCCACCAAAATGTTACGGGGTAGATTGCGTAGGCTCCGATGAGCGGTAATCGGAGCTTACTCCACACCCAGCCAAGGTGTTATTTGGCTATTGTAGGGTCCGTTCACGTCGACTATGCACTCGCGTGCTACTACTCCTAATGCAGGAAGTGAATGGAATAGAAAGGGATCGGTATTAAGGGAAGGTAAACGATTTAAAGTATATGGTTGTTTATTAGTGGTCAATGCAACGGAGTCGGTAAAGGGAAAAAAAGGTATGGTCTTGGTTTAGAGGGATAGGTGTCTTGCTTGAGCGCTGGGATGGATCTGCCCGGTTTTGCCGGATGTAGCAGGCAAGCTAGCCGCGAGTTACAGGATAACCTGCTGACTCGCGAACGATAAGGGTAGACTACAGAGCGTAAGGTAACTAAGAGCGTGGGAAAGGAATATGAAGTCTGGAGGACGTAGCAAACGAACCCGCTGACGTAAAAAAAGTTTTCAGAAATGAAAATAAGTTTTCTGAAAACGAAAAAAAGTTTTCTGAGAATGAAAAAAAGTTTTCTGAGAATGAAAAAAAGTTTTAAAATGTTTAAAAAGTTTAAAATTCAAAAAATAAAATGTGTGATAATCGTATGGAAAATTGCAGATTATTATTATTATTATTTTTATGGTATCGAGTACAGCACATGTGCATGCAAAGAAGATAAGTGTGGAAATATTTGTATATTTAAATCTTTTATTGTAATTCGGAAAATACATACAAATTATGTTACATGTCTGTTTTATTTATCCAGCTATTGTGCGAACTATCAAAACCTAACCACTTCACATAGACCCGATTCCCCCATTTGCGTAATACTTTCTCTACAAGATAGCCGTCGGGGTATTTTACTTTGCCGAGCTCCTCCTCGTAGAAGCCCCCCTCGATGGGATGATCTTGATAATCGGTAAGTTTGTACGTCGGTGGATTGGTATCTTTCACCTCACTCACGGTGAATATTTCAGTCGTCCAATTGGGCGTATAGCCTTTTTCGAATACATTCTTGTTCTTGCTGATTCGAACTCGATCGCCCACACTGAATTTCCGCGCCCGATCACTTCGTTTAATTTGCCGAGGCTTGTACACGCTACGATACAGCTGTTTTTCATTCTCCGTGCTAACATCCACCGGTTTCATTCGAATCGTGCGATGTCTGGTGTAGTTGTAGGACTTCATTAAATCAGCCAAAATATTAATCCGTTCGTACGATCCTTGGAGAGTGAACCGCTTCCACATTTTATTTTTCAATGTTCGATTAAAACGTTCGCATATCCACGCCTTTAAGTTGCTGAATGTCGAATACATGCTGATATTGTGATGCTTCGCGAGGGCTTTGAATTCGCTGTTGTAAAATTCTTTGCCTCGATCAACGTGTAGATGTGTAGGTATACGGCTCTGGGTCAGTACAGATTTCATGGCAGCAGTAACATCTTTCCCACTCTTGGACTTTATCGGCACAGCCCACGCGTACTTAGAAAATATATCGATGATTGTTAGTAGGTATTTGTATCCCTTGTTGTGCGAGCTGTATGCGGTCATATCGACGAGATCAGCTTGCCAGGTCTCATCCAGTCCGCGTACATCTACGAATCGGCGCGGATAGTTGCGTCGAGCCTGTCTGTGAAGTTTGGCCGCTAGTACAGCCTTCATTGTTCCCCACTCTTCACCTTTCAATTTTTCGAATCGCCGTCCAACCACTCTGGTTCCTCAATCGATACTAATCCCCTGCTGGCCTGCCCCCAGCGTCGGTGTTGCTTGATCCCCAATATGTTTGATGCGACTCAACTTATTTTCTATGATTTTGTTATTTATGCGCAGCTGTTTCAACTCCTCGTTGTGATTATACGCGAAACTCGCGAAATTTCATTGAAAAGTATTCACAATATCCACAGCCATAGACTGTAAGGCAGTATTGAGAACTTTTAAGGAAACGGCATCGTTTTCCGTCTGAGGATCGGCGATATTGCACAATCGTTTGCTGTCTATATCGTAGTGGTTATCGGCGGTGGTTTTGAATCCAACACCCGGAGGCCCGCAAATAAATTTTTTTTCCTATTATCGTGCGCAAAGTTCGATTTTGCGCATGCATTTGCGTTCGCAAAGTACCACTTTCCCACACGTTGACAAGAGCGCGCGGGAATGCAACTGAGCGAACGGGGATGTAGCTGAGCGTGCGGGAATGTGGTGAGCGTGCGGGAATGTATAAGAGTATACGAGCGATTCCAAGGTATATACGCGCGCGCCATCTCTTCGGCACTCTCTTCGCATTAACACGTGCGAGCGATACTTTGACGTTCGTTGTCCGTATTAAGAAAACGGCAGAATACAAAACACAGAATGCACGTTTTGACAAGTACATTCCAGAGGACAAAGATGTAAACAAACCGGCGCTCAGCTCTCAGCTCAGCGCGCCGGTTTGTTTACATCTTTGTCGTCTGGAATGTACCTGTCAAAACGTGCATTCTGTGTTTTGTATTCTGCCGTTTTCTTAATACGGACAACGAACGTCAAAGTATCAGTCGCTTGACATCAACACTAGAAAGAACAAGTGTGAGTGAATAAGTATGAATAATCTACAAAGTGATACGGATAGCGAGGGTGAGGATGTGTCTAATGATGTGCCAGCTGAAATGCTCGCTGCAGCGAAGGGTATAGCATTAAATTCATTGCCGAACATTTCCAAACAAAAGTACACAAAAGTGTACAACGAATTTAAGAAATGGCGCAGCACAAAGAAGACAACGTCATTCGCCGAAACTGTTTTACTTGTGTATTTTAATGAAATGTCTGGGCAATACGCTCCATCGACACTATGGGCTTGATATTCTATGCTAAAAACTACTATGAAAGCATATGATAATATCGGTATCAGTACATATACACAATTGCTGGGATTGCTAAAGAAGAACAGCTCGGGGTATAAACCCAAAATATCCAACGTATTCACCACAGCTGATGTGTCCAAACTTAAAGAAGCACCAGATACAGAGTATCTTGTAATGAAGGTATGTATACATACATGTATATTAATTTCTGTATAGCGACACTTGTCGTGAATTGAAAAAATCAAGCTCAGAAGTCTAAAAATTCTTCGAAATTGATTGCGTCACATGTGAAATTCGTTTTGTTATTATAAAACTTAATATAATCTCTTTTATAGGCGTTACTAGTAATGGGAATTTCCGGTACTTGTCGAAGGGAAGAACTGTCTAACTTATGTATGGATGACGTGAGAGATCATGGTACTTTTTTGTTCGTAACATTGCAAATAACAAAAACTAAAATTGTGAGAAGATTTACGGTAGTAGGTGTGTTATGGCAAAGTATCGCTTCAACGCCAAAATTCGCCGATTCCACACTTGTTTTGTTTTGTTTTTTCTATCCTCATGTTTATTGTATATGTTTGCGTGTGCTTCGCCCAACAACGGAGCTGTCGCGATGACCACGTTCTGTCCGAAACTATATCTCAATCGAGGAACATGTGTTAATAAATGAAGTATTATTTTACGTGTCGAGTACTCAATTATAATTTGTTGCAACATTCCCAAGCATCCCGTCACTTCTCCCTCGCGTCATTCTCGAATTAAGAGTTCGCAGTTTTTCTCTAAACAGTCACAAAACGATACATCTTATCAGAAATCGCGAAAATTTTCGACCCCCTCGGTTTACTCGGTCCGGTGATTCTCACCTCGAAAGTGATTATGCAACGATGCTGGAAAGCAAAAACTACATGGGACGAGTCCGTACCCAGCGCGTTAGATTCCGCGTGGCGATCGTTCGCGGAACAACTGTCATTAATCAACAATTTAAAGATTGACCGATACGTTTCGACAAATAACCCAATCGATATCCAGATTCACGGATTTTGCGACGCGAGTCAGACGGGTTACGGAGCTTGTATATACGTGCGCTCTTGCGAGCAGGACGGCGAAATTCGCGTAAGACTTTTCTGCTCGAAGGGACGGGTGGCTCCGCTAAAAGATCAAACCATCCCTCGACTCGAACTCTGCGGCGCTTTGACACTTGCTCGCTTATATCGCGAAGTCCTCGAGGTCACGAGCTTTCGCGTGGACAAGACAATTTTCTGGTCAGACTCGACAATAGTTTTACAATGGCTAAACAAACATCCGAGCGTCCTAAAGGTGTTTGAGGCACATCGCGTCGCAGAGATACAGGAAGTCAGTAAAGACGCGGAGTGGCGGCACATCCGGACTGATCAGAATCCGGCAGACGCGTTATCGCGAGGTCAATTTCCACGGGAATTTTTAAATAACGACTCGTGGTTTCGGGGGCCTGCGTGGCTAGCTCAGCCCGAATCCGTTTGGCCGCAAGTCGCGGTAACGCCTCAGAAGGATTTACCGGGGATTAAAAAATCATTGTGCATGTTCTCGCAATCGCAATCGGAAGAAATTTTCAAAAATTTCTCGTCATACACACGATTGATTCGTGTCGTCGCGTACTGCTTACGTTTCTCACCCAACAATAATGTCAAGGGCGTTTTGACAATCAAGGAAATTGAGGAGGCCGAGTATCGCGTTATTCGATTAATCCAACAAGCGCACTTTCAAGACGAAATCGATCGTCTTTTATCCGAAGAGAGGGTGAAATGCGCAAAACTCGGATCTCTGAATCCGCGAGTCGACGAGAGAGGCTTGATTCGCGTCGGTGGTCGTATAAATAAGGCCGATATCTCGCTCGATCAAAGAAATCCGATCCTTCTTCCGTCGCGACATCACGTAACCGACCTTTTGATTCGTCACATGCACGAAAAATTCTTTCACACTGGGATCCAATCGACATTATATAGTATCCGGCAAAGATTCTGGATACTAGACGGCAGAAATCAAATACGTAAAGTCGTGCGACGTTGCGTGCGATGCATCCGGTTTCGGGCTAAACCAGAGACGTACAAGATGGCCGATTTGCCAAAATCTAGAGTAGACAATGCACCGCCGTTGTACCACACGGGAGTAGATTATTTCGGTCCGATACTCGCAAAAGAAAAGAAACATCGGAATCGGAGCAGCATTAAAGTGTACGGCTGCGTATTTATTTGTATGTCGACTAAAGCTATTCATATCGAGATCGCAAGCGATCTGTCAACAGACGCGTTCATAGCGGCTTTACGACGATTCGTCAGTCGTCGGGGCATTCCGGGCCATATCTATTCGGACAATGGGACGAATTTCGTCGGCGCGAACAGTCAACTTCGTGAATTTTACGCTGTCAGAGAGTCCGAAGACTTCCGTTCTCAACTGTACGAATTTACGTCGACCAGAAAAATTGAGTGGCATTTCAATCCGCCCCTCTCACCTCATTTCGGGGGTATATGGGAGGCGGCTGTAAAATCGTGTAAACACCATCTTAAACGCGTCATGTGCGATCTTTTGTTTACGTACGAAGAATTGACTACTCTAGCAATCGAGATTGAGGGCATTCTCCATTCGCGCCCATTGTGCCCTATTTCCACAGATCCAAACGATCCAATTGCTTTAACCCCCGCGCACTTTCTTGTTGGAAGACCGCTCACAATGCTGCCGGAAAATGATCTTTCACTTGTTCCAGACAACCGAATATCCTCGTGGCAACTGATCACTAAGACACGACAAGAATTCTGGCGCCGGTGGCAACTCGAATATTTGAGCGAGTTACAAAAGAGACAGAAATGGATAAATCCGACCGAAAATATCGCGCTGGACACGGTAGTCCTATTGATTGACAAGAACCAACCATGTATGCAGTGGCGACTGGGTCGAGTGGTGGAGCTACATCCTGGAGACGATGGCGTAGTCAGGGTGGTCACCGTAAAAACGACTCGAGGACTCTACAAACGCAACACGAGATCGATTTACGCTTTGCCCATAAGCGCTTGAGATTATCGGGAGAATTCAACGAAAACGATAATTTTCGAACTCTTTTCAGTTGAAATTTACAATTGATTCTTTCTAATTTTTCAAATTCGAGTTTTCGATTCATACTTACGCAAGATTCAGTCAATATACTATGTAGATGTAAGCCAAGGATATTTCTTCAAGATCATATTCCAATTAATTATTTACTCTATGCATAAAATATCAACTTTAGACTTAAGGTAATCGCTGTAAAAGGATCAGTTATAATAAGGTTAATGACATGTACTACTATTTGCATAATTTTGTTCGTTAGCACTCCCAACAGGGGGAGGGTGTTCAGTGCCTGAGCGTCGTTTTGTGCCCGTGTCATTGCAATCTCGAGTGCGAGCCGCGCTCGAACGATTCGTCTCCGCAGGGATGCCAAATCTCGGGTAGATGAGGAGGCGAGCGCGCATCACGCATTTTTTTAAAACAGTCGAGTTACGTCGTCCGTCTAGTGACGATCGTGAGTGACGCCGTGCGTTCTCTCGTACCACAACCAAAAGACGAGAGGCCCAAATATCCTCTCGTATCGTTCGCTCCTCGGAGTAAGGTAGATAAGTACGGCCCTAGTGTCTCTCGTTCTACGTAGATGAGTACGGCCCGAGTGTCTCTCATTCTACACGGGACCGAGTGCCCATACACGCATACCAAGGGTCTTGCACCCTTCCATCATACAACGAGCCCGAGCGCTCTTGGTGTACTACCAACACCAATCATACTCTCATACACGTTCGCTCCACGGAGTAAGGTAGATGAGTACGGCCCGAGTGTCTCTCATTCTACACGGGACCGAGTGCCCATACACGCAAATCATACGAAATTCGATCGAATCGAATAAAACAAAAATCGCAATACGAAACGCACTAGAGATCGCGGTGGCACGAGCCAAACGGGCTGTAATCGGCATATACACATTCATATACACAATCGACACATACTTTTATACGTTTACAAATACACGTTCATACTTCGTGGGTTTTTATGCCGCAAGGCTTTTCCCACAAGAGCCAATAAACATTCATAATTCGATGGCTCAAACGCGAGAGTTTTTTATTCAAGAAAACCTCAACCTCTATCCTTCACCCAAATAAAAAGGGTTCAATTCAAAACTACGAGGCAACTTCGCCTATGAAGAAGCTTCGACTATACACTTATTCTTTTTAAAGACATAAGAGGTTTATAAACGTCTTTTATCTATGCTGACTACTAGATCATTAAAGAGGGGGTAAAACGGGTGATTTCACCCTTTGTAACAATATTATATATATATATATATATATATATGTAAGCTTGTGCGTAATCAAGCTTGGCTGCGTCGCTTATTGACACGCGTGTGAGAGTCAGTATGTAACAAGACTCCGAGCTGTTAGCATCAATGTTATTATATTGATGTACACAAGGGTTTGCTATCGGCAATTGTATAGATTCAGGTTAGCTATAAGATTATTAGTAAATGGTAATATCTCTGTATTTCACTAATTTGTACATATTTTTAATATTTCAGTTGTTAACTGCATCTTACATGTGTAGATTATCACCCTAATCTTCATTCCTTCCTAACAATATAATTATTGGCTTACAAATCTATACAATGGAGAGTAAAGCAAAGTTTCATTTTGTCTCGGAGGCTGATGTAGATCCAAAAAGCACCGTAGTTAAAGTGAAAAGAATACAGCTGCTCGGCCAAGAGGAAATTTTTTCGTTTCCGGCAGATAAGCAGACTAGTGCTCAACATAAAGAGCTTTTTGAAAATCCAATAGTGAAGAATGTTGTTAAAAGTTTGAAGATCCGCAATAAATTTCGCAATGTGGTATTGACCTTATCTGAAGACCTTGAGAATATTTACTTGGATACAGAAGGAAACGTCGTGTTGTTTGATGAATACTTAGAAGAAATCACAACAGAGCAAGAGTCAGAGGTAAACGAACGGTCAACGATCACATTTGAAAGAAAAACTAGCGATTTGATAAAAGATATAGTGATTGAAAAGTTCGACACGGAAAATATAAATGCTAGTGTGTGGATTAATTTATTTGTGCAGGAATGTGACAGAGTAGGGATTGTAAAAAATAAATACGCTGAAGTATTACGATTGTTTTTAGAGAAATCCGCTTTAGATTGGTATAATGTATTTCTTAGGCAGAACTCTTTGTTAAATTGGGAGGCATGGAATAACGCCTTCATTGATACCTTCTCTGTACAATCCTGGACGGATATAGCGTATGCCTATAATTTTAAATTCTATAACGGCTCGTTATTAGAATATGCGTTAAAAAAAGGAGATTGTTGTTGGAAGCGGATGATAGCTTATCTACAAACACACAAATTAATATGATTGTAATCAGTTTACCAAAATTCATTCAAAATAAGTTAGATAGGAAATCTATCGCAAATATAGAAAATTTAATGTCAAAATTAAAACAACTAGGTAAAATCAACGATCCGAAAAATGATAACATAAACAAGAGAATGCAAAGTGAAAAAAAACCATGCACTATTTGTGAGAAGTTAGGTTTCAAAAATAGATTACATCCAGAAAATATATGCCGTAATAAAGATAGGCAAATTAAAAATTTTAAAAATGAAAATATAAAAGTTACAAATAATAATGAATTACAGGAAGTAGTAGCAAGTTATGAGGAAGCAAAAAACGAATAGTTCTCCCACCTATTAAAATTAAGCTTTTTGCAAATGGTTGCCCAGCAATTGGTTTATATGATTCGGGATCCAACATTTCTATGGTTAACGGTTTTTTTTTGAATGATAAAAGAAATTTTAAACAAATAATAGGTGGGAGAGATACTATTAAAGGTGTAGCTGGAACGGCGAAAACAGAAGGGATTGCAATAATACGTACTAAAATTGGTAACTTAGAAGAAGATTTTCCGTTTTTCATAGTTAAGGAAGGTATTGATTGTGATTTTCTACTGGGATTGGATTCAATAAAAAAATTCAAACTCTGTCAGAGCGAAAATTTGTGTATATCACAGAAACAACAGAAAAATAAAAACTTAGATAAGAAAAGTAACAATAATGAAATAAGTACTAATAAAATAGAGGATATGATAAAGAAACATGAAATAATATTTGCCAAATCAAAGTTTGATATAGGAATAGTAAAAGATTATGAAGCCACAGTGAAATTGACAGAAAATAGATATATTTCAAAGAAACCTTACAGATGCTCTTTCCAAGATAAATTAGAGATTGAGAGACAAATAGAGGATTTGTTGAACGCAGGTTTAATAGAGGAGTCAAGCAGTCCTTATGCAGCTCCTGTAACCATGGTTTTTAAGAGAAAAGAACGAAAAAGATCACGCTTGTGTATCGATTTCAAAGAGCTAAACAAAATTGTAGTGCCAGAAAGACAACCTTTTCCAAGGATAGATGATCTCACAATACGAGCCAGAAATTGTAAATTTTTCTCAAAATTTGATGTAAACTCGGCGTTTTGGTCGATTCCGGTGCGTGCAAAAGATAGATATAAATTGGCTTTTGTAACCCATCATGGACACTGGCAATGGAGATGTTTACCTTTTGGTCTGAAATCGGCTCCTGCTATATTTCAAAGAGTCTTAGCAAGCGTAATAAGGAAAAATAAATTAGATGCTTTCACAGTGAACTACATAGATGATATATTGGTGTTCTCCAAAACCTCCGAAGAACATTTATATCATGTGGAGCGAGTACTGCAAGCATTGTATGAACAAGGTTTCAAATTGAATAAAAATAAATGTCAGTTCGCCCAAGAAAAAATAACTTATTTGGGACACGAAATTGGAAAGAATATGATTAAACCAATAAACGATAATTTAGTGGCTATTAAGAAGTTTCCAATTCCTACGACAAAAAAACAAATTAGACAGTTTCTAGGCAAGATAAATTTTTATCTGGAGTTTATACCAAATCATGTTGGCTTACTAGATCCTTTAAGAAACTTGTTAAGGAAAAATGTATCCTTAGAATGGTCTGAAGAGTGTAGGAACAGTTTTAATTCAACAAAAGAATATTTGTGCACAGTTCCCGCTTTGGCAATTTTTGATCCAGAGGCTCCAATTTTTATTTTCACTGATGCAAGTATCGAAGGAGTTGGGGCAATATTGAAGCAGCCTCAGGAAGATAACTCGTTAAAGTCGGTGTTTTTCTTTTCTAGAAAGTTGACAGAAGCTCAGAAAAAGAAGAAAGCTATCTTTATAGAATGTTTAGCTATTAAAGAAGCCATTTTATACTGGCAATTTCATTTGATAGGCAAGAAGTTCGTTGTATTTACTGATCATAGACCATTGGAAAAATTCAATATAAAAAAAAGTAATGATATGGAGCTAGTTCAGATTTTGAATTACATTTCACATTTTGATTTTGAAATTGTGTATAATCCAGGTAAAGAAAACATTGAAGCCGATTGCTTGTCTAGAAATCCGGTTTTGGAATCACACGAGGATACAATAAGTGATTCTGTGATAAAAACTACAAACTTACTAAAATTGGAGGATATCAAAGAAAATCAAAAAAACTTAAAAACTGATGATAAATGTGTTATTAAAAGGGGAATAATTTATAAAATTCTAAATAATAGAGAAAAAATATGGATCACTGAAGAATTTGGAAAGTCTCTTATCATCAAGGTACATGTTGATCAAGGTCATATAGGCACAAAACAGTTAATTTTAACTTTTGGCCAAAAGTTTTATTTCAAAAATATGTATAAACACATAAAAGTAACTTGTAGAGCCTGTCAAACATGTATTAAAAACAAATCGAGAATAGGCATCTTTAAAGCCCCTTTATCTCAACTTGGACCAGCAAAAGAACCTTTCGAAATAGTGTCTATAGACACAGTAGGAGGTTTCAAAGGCAATAAAAAAAAAAAAAATATTTACATTTGGCGGTGGACCATTTCACAAGATTTGCATACATAATAACCTCAAAGACTCAAGTTGCAAAAGATTTTATAAATCTAATCAAGAAAGTAGAAAAAAATGGAAGCATTAAATTAGTTTTATCAGATCAGTATCCTGGTATAAATTCAGCACAGTTTAAGCAGTATTTAAATAAACAGAAAATAATATTAGTTTTTACAGCAGTGGATTGCGCATTCTCTAATGGATTAAATGAAAGGACAAATCAGACTTTGGTAAACAGAATAAGATGTAAAATTTATGATGATAAAAATAAATCATGGCCTCAGGTGGCGGAAGAATGTGTAAAGGATTACAACAACACAATTCACAGTTCGACCGGATTCACTCCTAATTATTTGCTGACAGGATTAAACGATTCATTTTTACCCAAAGAAGTGAACGACAATAATTTAACAAACTTAGTCAACAATAGAGAAATAGCTTTTATGAAATCAAAAGAAATTCACAACAAAAATAAAGAATACTATGATAAGAATGTAAAGCAAATAAATTACAATGTAGGAGACTTAGTTTATATACAAAATGTAAATAAATTAAATAAAAATAAAATAGATCCAATTAGAGTAGGTCCGTTTAAAATTAAAGGGAAAATTTCTGATGTAATGTTCTTGTTAGACAGTAGATTGAGAAAAAGGGAATCAAATATTTTTCATGCTAGTAAGTTGGTTCCTTACACCGACGGAACATACCCTCGGTCTTAAAAAGGGGGGATGTAAGCTTGTGCGTAATCAAGCTTGGCTGCGTCGCTTATTGACACGCGTGTGAGAGTCAGTATGTAACAAGACTCCGAGCTGTTAGCATCAATGTTATTATATTGATGTACACAAGGGTTTGCTATCGGCAATTGTATAGATTCAGGTTAGCTATAAGATTATTAGTAAATGGTAATATCTCTGTATTTCACTAATTTGTACATATTTTTAATATTTCAGTTGTTAACTGCATCTTACATGTGTAGATTATCACCCTAATCTTCATTCCTTCCTAACAATATAATTATTGGCTTACATATATATATAATATATATAAATTCTATTAATATTTTTTCTGTTTTTCGAAAAGACAGAGCGATTTCGTGAGAGACCCCGTGCACTCCTTGACATACCACTTCTTCAAACGCTGAACATTTTCGAAGGCGCAGTTGTATCCCGTTGGAGCGTTTCCATGATAATCACAGCACCAGCCCGCCTCTTCCATATGTTTCAGTTTTTCCAGTGATAGTGGTGAAATGTGTAAATCTTCCATGTTTATTATTTGTTTTGTCCCACCACGGATCTCTGTCAGCCACCGTTTCTTCTCCTTACCTTTGACATATACATAGCATGCATATTTGACAGCCTTTTTTACAATTTTCTGTACCTCAGCATAAGGTTCGATTCCCGCATTCCAGGGTATTCCATGAAAATTGCGTGTTAGCCAAGCGTTAGTAGCTTTGTGTTCAGCTGGTAGATCCGCCCAAGCGTACGGCGGTTTGAAGAGAATGCGGCTCAAACCCGATGAGTTTATGTTCATGATGCAAAGTTCCTTGGATATAAATTTATCGTTGGGGCCAACGAAACTTTGAATGTCCATGATCATTTCCATATTGCAAGTTGGAACAGTGCTGTTTGTTACGCTCAAATTGCTCATCTGTCACACAAAAATTCAAATTTGTTGTATTCGCCTCCTTGATATTTCATTCGTAGAATGCCCTCGATTATCGTCTTTTGCATGGCGTTGAATTGCACCACATCATTTTCCATGAGGTTTACAATTCGTGTGGGTAAGAATATTTCGAATTGTTCATTGAGCGCGAGAAGAATACTCGTGCCGTACTTAGTATTTAGGCGTCTTACCCCCGTCACGCTGTACTCCTCCCCAACCTCCAGATCTGACATTCTCTTGGTGGGTAGCGTTTCCAGGCGACAGACGAGGTTGATTTTATTTGGATTCATCACGTTCGATGTAGATTTTATAAATTTGACGTACTATGGATACTGAGGTTCGCAATGGGAAAACTTTGAGAACAATATAACGTGTTGAATGAGCTCGCGATTTATATACCAACTAACCATACTCTCCACCCTAATAAATTCTTGAAAGCGAAAGTTTACGAATCATCATCAACATCCTCAGCCTATCCAATTGCGGCATCACCATCCGGTCAATTAACACAAAAGAGTGTATTCAAAGTATGTAAAAAATATTATTTTTCGCCCTGGGGGTAAACTATTAGCGTGAAAGTTTACGGATCGATATCAACATTCCCTGTCTATCTAATTGTGATGTCACCATCCGGTCGATTAACGTAAAAGAATGTATTCGAAGTATGTGGAAAATATTATTTTTCGCCTGGGGCAAACTATTGGCGCGAAATCTAATTGCGATGTCGCCAGCCGGTCGTTTAACGCAAAAGAATGTATTCGAAGTACATGGAAAATATTATTTTTCGCCTGGGGCAAACTATTAGCGCGAAAGTTTACGGGTAACGGCGAAAAATCAAAATGGCTATTCATCCGACCAAGAAATAAATCACATTATCAAACTGTCCGACGATAAAAATCAAAATGGCCGCCCATCAGACTGAGCAAAAATCAAAATGGCCGCCGTCAGACGGTAAAATCGGTCGATGATACTGGTGACGTCATAGCGAAAATCACATTATCAAACTGTCCGACGATAAAAAATCAAAATGGCTGCTCATCCGGCTAAGCAAAAATCAACATGGCCGCTGTCTGAATGGCTGCTCGTCAGACGGCAAAATCGGTCGATTTTATTGGTGACGTCATAGCGAAAATCATATTATCAAACTGTCGGACGATGAAAAATCAAAATGGCTGCTCATCCGGCTAAGAAAAAATCAAAATGGCTTCTCATCCGGCTAAGCAAAAATCAACATGACCGCTGTCTGAATGGCCGCTCGTCTGACTAAGCAAAAATCAAAATGGCCGCCATTAAAAAATCAAAAATGGCCGCCGTCAAAATGGCCGCTATCAAAAAGTCAAAAATGGCCGCCATCAAAATGGCCGCCGTCAAAATGGCCCACCGTTAAAATGGCCGCCGTCAAAATGGCCGCCGTGGGCACGTCAATCGGTTACGTCACATGGTTACGTCACCTGGTTACGCAATGTTTTTGGTCCAGAACTGTCATATCCTATCTACTAATGACAAAAAATTCGTTTAGCCTGAAGAATGCGAAAATAATAGAAAATAGAATTGAAGTGTATCACAATGATATATTGAATGAATTACCAGTTGCAGCTAAAGAAATTATTGAAGAAAATAAAAACGATACGAAAATAACTAAAATAATACAAATTTCAAGGTTAGGGGCCGTCCATTAATCACGTGAGGCTTAAAAGGGGGGGGGGGTTGACAAAAATCACGAAATGTCACAGGGGTGGAGGGGGGTGTAATAAGATATCACGTGTATTTATTTTTTCATTATTTTTTCAAACGCGGGATTTTTAAATCGAAAAGCGGCGTCTAGTGTGACCTTGACTCGCCGTTACTAGGCAACGAACGAAGTATCTTCTCACGCGCCGCCGACGACCGCCCGGCTCGGTACGCAAATCGCCAGTTATTTTGTTGTTTTCGCGCCGAATACATAAATAAACCGTTATAATACCTAGTACGTTTTACATTAATAAAACAATGTTTAAAGTAGGTGATCTGTATAAAGACCTTTTTGCAGAGTATAAGAAAGGAAAAAAACCTAGTATCTGTCAGAAAGAATTGAATGAGTTGTGGGCTAGTGCGAAAAAAAAATACACTATAAAAGAAGAATTTATGAAGTGGGCGAATAATCTTTTACTAGATTACCGCCGAGAGCACCAAGCAAAGAAATCTTCCAATATTCTCTATTATTGTTCTAATTCTAAAAAGGTAAGTTAAAACTAGTAGGTATCTATTTAAGGGGATAGTCCTAATGAATAAGACTTGACCTATAGTTTATTTACAGTATAAATGTTAGTGTTAAATCTTATAACATTTTTGATTTTGAGAAAATAAATATAGATAAAATATGCATAGCATATCTACATTAAGTTTTACTTAAATCCAAAAGAAATTATTTTATTTTTAGGTTTATAAGAAAGTTATTTAAATAATCTCTTAGGTTTTTAATAGTTTTAGCAGTAGTCATTGGCGCATAGGAATATTATATTTCATTTCATAAAAAATGGCCCCATATGCCTACATTAATCACCGCTCGCTAAACTTTAAAAAAGTAGGTGTATTGAGCAAAATCTTGTCTACTAGGCATGGGTTTATTAAACATAAAAAACAAAGTAAAACGTAAGTCGTGGTGGTGTAAAGTAAAGGTTATATTGCTACTGTAACACATTTGGCGTTTTTTTATATATTAATAAACAGTAATAAAATATACAATATTTTTATTACTACTTATTCATAATTCATACTATTGAACAGAAAGATTCATTGTTAATGGAAGATGGCAGTATTATCTTGCATACATATATTAATTACATACCCATTATTTTAGTGAAAATATGAGGATATGCATGGTTTGCGTCCGTTTTGAATTCTTATTCCAATATCAGAAAAAAATAAAATTAAGTACTGGGGATGGTTAATTTATTTGCAAGATATTATCTTCACTTGCACGATAAAAATTAAATTATTAAATTTTTAGAATGTCAGCGAAAACATTCCTATTTTGTCAATGACATCCAATGAGCCAAGTCTACCTGTAAAACTTTCTACGTCTACGATGTGCGTCTCACCGATTTGTTCCGAAATCACTGTCAAAGGCAATGACACTATTGAAAGCACCTCAACAGGTAGTAAACATCCCAAATGTATTACAAATTTATGATAAAGAAAAATTGAATTGCAGCGCTAATTTCTAATTAACTAGTTGTTGCCCCACGGTGTTACCCGCGATCCTACAGGAATCGTGCATTTTTTCGGGATAAAAAGTATCCTATGTATTAATCCAGGGTATCATCTATCTCCATACCAAATTTCAGCCAAATCGGTTCAGCCGTTTTCCCGTGAAAGAGTAACAAACATACAAACATACATACATACATCCTCACAAACTTTCGCATTTATAATATTAGTAGGATAAAACAATTATTTCAATGTTTCCATGTCGTTTGAATGTCGGTCATTCCAGCTGCTCGGAAACGTAAAGGTCAAGATTTGGAGTGTAGCGACGAGAATTCACCGGATACACCAAGTGCAAGCAGTTCTATACCGCAACCTGTACATGCTACTCTTGCACAGGATAAGTTGAAGAATCAGATTTCCCTTCTTCAAATGGAACTTGACTTAGCTGTTCGTCGTAGGGATTCTCTGGGTGCCAGTGAAAATGAGACGCGTGATGTGACGAAACTGCGCCGAGAAATTGATAAATGCACAAAAGAGCTACGGAAGAAGGAGCAACATATGCGTCACTCTCAGTCACATAGATTATCAATAAAATCAAAGATTAAACTTGCTTGCAATCAGAGTCCGAATGTAGCTAATCTTCTTAAGGCGCGTTCTGCCCCAGGTGGCCCGCGCATGAAAGAGCAACAACCGCTATTGTTAAAAACTATCGTCGATTTGGCTATGTTTGGTGCTTCTGCGGAGGAACGGCGTCGTTCAGAAATTGTTCGAAGTTGCCGAACACTTACTGACCTCCATGAGAAGCTCAAGGAGTACGGATTTCAAATTTCGAAGAGTGGCACGTATCTCCGGTTGCTCCCAAGAAATTATACCACTTTGGAGGGTAAAAGGCATGTAGTCACTGCGCCTGTCAAATTGAGTCGCCCTGAGGAAGATCACCATAAGGCTCACGTCGATCAACATTTTTGTGTAGCCACAATAAGATCCTTGGAAACGCTGGCATCTATTCTGGGGCCAAAACAAGTGTTTTTTCTGTCGCAAGACGATAAAGCCCGGGTACCTATAGGTTTGACAGCGGCAAATAAACAAGCTCCTCTCCTGATGCATGTCGAATATCGTGTCTCATTGCCTGATCATGATTGGGTGATTGCTACAAGGCATTAATTGATCCCTAGTGTATATGCTGGGTGCATCATAAAAGGAAATGATATGGGCCGTGCTGAAGCAATCACGTATTCAGGGCCAACATACGTGGCGATTGAAAGTGGCAAACATTCCTCTTCGACAGTTTCTACTCATGCTACCGACTTCGATAAGCTTGCTACTCTCAACAATTTCAAGGAAATTATGCGGGATGAAGAAGGACGCCTAAAACCAGTTGTTTTGATTTCATCTGATGGAGGACCCGACGAAAACCCGAGATATCCAAAGGTTATTTCCCATGCCATAGACCACTTTGTCAAGCATGATCTAGATGCAATATTCATCTTCACGAATGCACCTGGCAGAAGCGCGTTCAACCGTGTCGAGAGAAGAATGGCGCCTTTAGGCCGGGAATTATCTGGACTTATACTTCCCTATGATTCTTACGGAACTCATTTGGATGAACAAGGGAGAACAAAAGATCATGATCTTGAAAAAATGAACTTTCAGAAGGCTGGAAACGTCCTCGCAGAAGTATGGAATAATATGGTTATCGACAGCCATGACGTCGTAGCAGAGTATGTCGAACCCGATGACAGTACTGAAAGCTTTATTCCAGACCTGCCTTCTACGCAGTGGTATAGCGAGCATGTGCGAGAGAGTCAGTATTTGCTTCAGGTACGTTAGTGAAATCTCACTTATTATTATTATATCATTTATTTTTCTTATCTATTCGACAGTACAATTAAAATATCTTAATATAATTACCAGGTGGTGAAGTGTGATAATCACGCTTGCTGTGGATATGTGGGGAGTTCTTTTCGATCTATTCTTTCGGAACGCTTCGTTATACCTCCTTACCCAATTTTGCAGACGTCTAGTGGCTTATGTATTCCGAAGCCTCAAGAGCATGATGGCAAGACGTTTGCTACATTTCTTCTGCGTCGGTCTCTTGGAATCACCCCAAGAGATTCACTGCGTTGTGCGCAAAAATGATGACACCGAGTGGCTTGATGAAACTGACGTTGATCTTCAACAAAGCACAGTTCGAACAACTGATCTGCAAGATGCTTATCCAGTTGTTAGTGTTGAAGAATGTCTTGCTAATTCGTGGTCCGAGGACAATGTACATTAAAGAGGTTCATGTACTAAGTACAATATATGATTTTCGCATGATTACATCATTCGTTTATTATCATTTTCATGCCAATCAAAAACAACCTGCAACCTTTCTATCTAGACAGATTTTATCATGGTCCTTCATTTCAGAATAACTGTTTCGGCAAGGTATCGAATAGCTAAATGTGTGTCTCGCGACACTCAAAATCGTCCTCGTACATGTACGCACACTCGCGTGCAATGTTTACTTGCCGTCTCTGCGTCAAATCTCGCCGCTTGCCCGTGTCGCGACTCAAAACCCATCAGCTGTATCTCATGTATTGTCCACTATCTCGAAATCATGTATGTGTATAATCTATGTGTTCTCTCGCTCTATAAAATCTTCACTCTCTGTAACGTTCTCTTGCGATACGGTTTGCATCGCCTCATCAGAACCAACAAAAATCTAGTTTATCGGCATTCATTATCTCTCTCCATCTCAACATCACTTTCGTTTCATTCACACTCGTTCTCATCACTAATTCGCGGATCCCACGTCGATGATCCATATCTTTTTGCCATCTCTCTAAACATTTTTCGGTCCTTCGAGTCGAATCTTTCGAATCGTTGCGACTTACGGGAAAACGAATTAGCTAGTGAGTGAAACGGAACTATCGCGTGTGCATCAAGTTGTGAGAGTTCACGTTATCAAAGTGAACAATCTCGTTATCGGTGAAAACCATCACCAAAATCAGTCGCGTCCGTTAAATTCAAACGTGCAGTGTCCTCTATAGTGACCGTGACTAAGATCTGAGCGTCAACAACACCGATCTCTCGAAGTGTGAATCGCGTCGCGCTACTATCAGTGTGTTTGTGTCTCGTTCGGGAAAACTCAGTTCGTCGCGTGAGTTTAAATCCTCTCGTACATCAACATGTCGATCGAAGAACATATCGAACGTCAAAACGACTACATTAGGCGCATCTCTCGTGCAGTCGGAAACCTGCGCAAGCTCGGCGAGGCAAAAATCACTTACGGGCAGGTGAAGTCGCGGCTTAATGCTTTAAATTCAAGTTGGAATAAGTTCCAAGAGAATCACGAAAAGATCAGCGAGATCAAGTTCGCAGCAAAAGGTGATCAACTCGACGCGATCAAAAGGCTTTCGTACTTCGCGAAAGATCATTACGGACTGTGTGAAGAGCACTTCTTGAGTGGCGAAGAAGTGATGCTTGATCTTCTCGAATCGCTAAAGCCTGCGCCTGCAGCAACCGCGCAAGCCGCTGCAGCTCCTCAAGACGCACCAGCAGGAGGATCATTAAAACGCTTACCGCGTATCGAACTGCCCACTTTCGCGGGCAGCTACTCAGAATAGAAGCCGTTTCACGACCTCTTCTCGTCGATGGTTCGCGAAAATTCGCAACTTTCGGAAGTGGAAAAGCTGCACTACCTCAAAACCAGTGTGACCGATGAACCGTTACAACTTATCAAAAACATTTCTCTCACCGCAGAAAACTTCCCTCGAGCCTGGGAAACTCTCGTCTCACGGTACGAAAACAAGAGACTTTTGACGGATTCTCATCTCGCGACACTTTTCGCGATTCCTCGTGTCACGAAAAAGTCGTCATCAGAACTGAAGAGCTTGCACAGCAACACTTGCGAAGCTCTTGGCGCGCTCGAACTTCTCGATGGTCCCGAGAAATTAGGGGATCACATCATCGTGCACATGACGAGTCGCAAGCTTGACCCAGCATCTCTCGAAGAGTGGGAGAAAAGTGTTAGCGAGAAACTCGAGCCCCCCACGTTTGCGGAGCTCAAGACGTTTCTCATCGATCGCATCCACACCCTCGAAGCCGTGGAGCAAGCTCATGCTCATAATCAAATCGCGACGTCGAAACCAAACTCATCGCAAGAAAGGTCAAATCTTCAGACGACAAGGTCACATACAGCGCAATCAAAGGAACAGTCGTGTGCTTGTTGCAAAGGCAACCACTACATCGCGTTCTGTTCGACCTTTCGCGACAAATCTCTGGATCAAAGAAGGGAAGTGATTTCTGCGAAAAAGCTTCGCTTCAATTGTCGCGGTCCACATCAGCAGAAGGACTGTCGATCCAACAAAACGTGTCGCGTGTGCAACGGTCGACATCATTCCTTGCTGCATCAAAACTCTTCCTCAATCTCGACAGTTGCTAACAGCGGCACATCTCAAGTTCAGGCTGCAGTAGCGCAACCTGCAGTGCAGAACGCACCGATCTCGAATAGCGCCTCTCAGGTGAGCAACCACTCAGCTCAGCCTACAATGATCAAGCGCTCTCCAGTTCTTCTTGCCACAGTGCAATTGATCGCCTCGAATCCGGAGACTGGAGAAAGAATCATCGCTCGCGCTCTACTCGATCAGGGATCCGAAAGTTCATTCGTCACGGAGTCGCTAGCGCAACAATTGCGACTACCTCGGCATCAAGCAACGATACCGATCATTGGCGTCGGAGCTCATCAATCGGCAGTGACTCGCGGCATCGCGACATTGCAACTCCAATCTCGTGCTCACACCTCGTTCTCGTGTCAGGTGGAGGCACTCGTGCTTCCACGACTCACCTCGTATCTACCCTCATTTCGACTTCTCGTCGAAGACTGGCCTCATCTACGAGGACTCAACCTCGCGGATCCAAGCTTTGCACATCCCAGTCAAATCGACGTAGTTCTCGGAGCTGACACCTACAGCAACATCATTGGTCAAGGAGTTCGAAGAGGAGCACCAGGAACACCAATCGCGCAAGAAACTCAGTTCGGTTGGGTCCTCTCCGGCTGCGTTTCAGCGGAAGCAGCAAGCCCCTCGTATGGTGCAGTCCAAGGCTTCCAATGCTCCCTCGATCACGAACTGCTCGATCTCGTGCAGCAGTTTTGGAAGCAGGAAGAAGTGTCGAAACCTTTGGCACTAACTTCCGAAGAAGAGCGTTGTGAGCAACACTTTCGCGAAACGGTTTCTCGAACTGCGTCCGGTCGTTACGTAGTTCGGCTGCCGCTCAAGGACAATTCGGTAGAGCTCGGCAACTCGCGGAATCCCACCCATCAAATGCTCCTTCGTTTGGAGAAACGGTTCGGTAGCGACGCGAAACTCAAGGAGGCTTACTCGAGCTTCCTTCGTGAATATCGTGAACTCGGGCACATGCGTCGCGCTATCAATACACCTGAAGACAATTCCCGCGTGTTTTATCTTCCCCATCACGGTGTAGTTCGCGACAGCAGTTCAACAACAAAGTTGCGTGTCGTGTTCAACGGGTCTCAAAGAACCAACCTCGGACTCTCTCTCAATGACAATCTTCTCGTCGGTCCAAAAGTGCAAACCGACCTCGCGGACGTTCTCTTACGATGGCGACAATATCCAGTCGCGTTCTCATCAGACATCGTCAAGATGGACAAATTTTGGTCCACAATGATGACCAAGATTTTCAGCGAATCCCCTGGAGGGAAGAACCAGAGCTACCGATTGAAGAATATCAACTGACTACGGTAACGTATGGTCCTGCAAGCGCTCCGTATCTCGCGATCCGTGTTCTCCATCAACTCGTTTAGGACGAAGGTAAGCAGTATCCCTTTGCGAGCCACGTCATTCTCGATAGCACGTACGTCGACGACATCCTCTCAGGAGCAGAGAACGTTGATCAAGGTCGCGAGAAAATCAACGAACTCAATCAATTGCTCAAGGCGGGCGGCTTTGAACTTCAACAATGGACTTCAAGGCACCCAGAAACTCTCGTTGACATTTCTCGAAAATCAAGAGATCGCGATGCATCTGAATCTCGATCAAAGTCCATTCTTTCGGGCTCTCGGTCTTGCGTGGAGACCAGACATCAACGCGTTCGCGTTCTCTCTGCAAATACATCAAACTCGGGACAATTTCACGAAACGAAAAGTTCTCTCACAAACCGCGCAGCTCTTTGATCCTCTCGGATGGCTTTCGCCGATCACGATCAGAGCCAAAATCTTTATGCAGGAATTGTGGGCACTCGGTTTCGACTGGGACGAGCCGCTCTCAGCTTCATTGTCCTCGCGATAGATCGAGTTTCTACAAGATCTTCAAGGCATCTCAGCTATCACCATGGCACGATGGATCTGGTCAAGTTCAGCATCTCTCGGGATAGTGATCCACGGTTTCGCGGACGCCTCTCAAAGTGCATTAGGCGCAGTGATCTACGCGCGAACGTATATCAACACTCACGAAGTGCGCGTTTCACTAGTGTGCGCGAAAACTGAAGTAGCGCCGCTAAAGAAGGTGACAATTCCTCGTCTCGAACTCTGTGCTGCGAATCTTTTCGTCCGGTTGATGTGTCATGTGGAAAAGACTCTTAATTTCGAAAACACCCCGGTTTATCTGTGGACGGATTCCACAGTCGCGCTCGCGTGGATCAAAAGCCACCCATCGCGGTGAAAGGAATTCGTTCGTAATCGCGTAACGGAAATCCAAGAGTTCGCGCGCGCTCGTTGGTATCACATCTCGGGTCTTGAAAACCCCGCTGATCTTGCGTCTCGTGGTGCATCTCCGAAGCAACTCCAAAAATCAGAACTTTGGACCTTTGGACCATCCTGGCTCTCGAAGCCTTCTGTCAATTGGCCATCCTCATCTCCGCGACCGGAATAAAACGTTCATCTCGAGGAAAGAAAAGGGCTGTCGACGCACATCGCAACAGCTAAGCCGCTACAAATCTGGGATCTCGTCGATCGCGACTCAAAACTATCGACTCTCCTCAAAGTCACATCATTGTGTAAACGCGCAGCAAATCGGTTCCTCGCAAAGACGACATCGAATCGCTTAAACACGTCTATCACTGTCGGACCGATCTCTACTCTCGAATTGAGCGACGCCCAACTGTTTTGGACCAAGGTGACCCAGCAGGCGTACTTTGCAGAAGAAATTCGCCATAATCGAGACAAGCTCAAGTCTCACTCGAAGTCATCCACTATCGCGACTCACGCCGTTCATCGATTCGAACGGATTCCTCAGAGTCGGTGGTCGACTGAATCACTTATTGCTTTCGTATGACGAAAAGCACCCGTTCATCTTGCCTCGCGAATCATCGTTCTCCACATTGATCATCGATCATCATCATCGGTTGACGCTCCACGGAGGTCTGCAACTCACTCTCGCTACAATCCGACAGCGGTACTGGATCCTGGGAGGAAGAGTACCGATCTGCATGATCATACATCGTTGCGTTCCTTGTGCGCGTCATCGCGCCACCCTCAGCAGCCAACAGATGGGCCAACTCCCTCAGTCTCGAGTCACGCAATCAAGGCCGTTTCTTCACTCTGGCGTTGACTACGCTGGTCCATTCTCGATTCGAGCCTCCCGCGGAAGAGGAGCGAAATCATGCAAGGGATATATCGTTATCTTCATCTGCTTCACGACCTCGGCTGTGCATCTCGAGGTAGTTTCGGACTACACGACGGAGGCATTCATCGCGGCGTACAAACGCTTCACATCTCGACGAGGAATTTGTGCCTCAATCGCAAGCGATTGTGGAACGAATCTCGTCGGCGCAGACTCAGAACTTCGCCGTCTTCTCCATGCATCGTCAAAGGAGTTCTCAGAAATCGCAAACATCCTCGCATCACACGGAACCCAGTGGCGGTTCAATCCTCCCTCCGCGCCTCATTTCGGTGGAAAATGGGAAGCCGGAGTGAAATCAGTCAAATTTCACCTCAAACGAGTCATCGGAGAAGCTACTCAAACGTTCGAGCAATTCGCGACGTTCCTCACGCAAGTAGAAGCCACGCTTAACTCTCGACCTCTTTGCGCTATCTCGGACGATCCACGGGATCCAAGTGCCTTGACTCCAGGACACTTTCTCGTCGGCTCAGCATTGAACACAATTCCTGAGCCGTCACTCATCGAGGTGCCAGTTCAACGGCTATCGCATTGGCAACACTCGCGTCAAATGCTGGAGCATTTTTGGAAAGGTGGAGTACGGAGTATCTTCAGTCCTTCCAAAACCTCTCGAAATGGCAGACTCATCACGGGAACATCAAAATCGGATCGATCGTTCTCGTAAAAAACAAAAATCTACCTCTATCTGTGTGGCCCCTCGCGAAAGTGATCGAAGTGCATCCGGGAACCGACGGTCTCGTTCGCGTTGTGACCGTTAAAACGAAATCCTCTGTGTTAAAAAGTCCAATCGTAAAATTGTGTGTGCTTCCAGTGTCCTCTTAAGACTATTATTGACTCTAAGAATAAATAACGCATGGCGGGCGGCATAATCTAATCTCGCGATCGTTACCGATAGCGAAGCGGGCGGTATGTTTTGGCAAGGTATCGAATAGTTAAATGTGTGTCTCGCGACACTCAAAATCGTCCTCGCACATGTACGCACACTCGCGTGCAATGTTTACTTGCCGTCTCTGCGTCAAATCTCGCCGCTTGCCCGTGTCGCGACTCAAAACCCATCAGCTGTATCTCATGTATTGTCTACTATCTCAAAATCATGTATGTGTATAATCTATGTGTTCTCTCGCTCTGTAAAATCTTAACTCTTTGTAACGTTCTCTTGCGATACGGTCTGTATCGCCACATCGAAACCAATAAAAGTCTTGTTTATCGGTAATCATTATCTCTCTCCATCTCAACAACACTTTCGTTTCATTCACACTCGTTCTCATCACTAATTCGCGGATCCCACGTCGATGATTCATATCTTTTTGCCATCTTTCTAAACAAAGGGAAAGGAGAAAAAGTTCAAACTCCTCCCACCTTGTATATAGATGGCGTGACAAATATCAAATCATTGTATGAATTATTTGATAAAATAGCTCCAAACCAGTACAATTTAAAAGTACTACCAAATGATGCTATTAAACTCAAAATCAACACTCCAGAAGAGTTCCAAAAAGTCGTAACTGAACTTAAAGCAAAAAATACTGAATTTCATACATACAAAGCAAAATACAATAAGCCATACAAAACGGTTTTACGGAACATGCATCCTTCAGCTAACATTGAAGAACTAAAGACAGAGATAGAAAAGCTTGGACATAAAGTCATTAGAATCACCAATGTTAAAAATAGTAAAACAAAACAGCCACTACCGCTGTTCTTTGTTGATCTAGAGGTCAATGAAAACAACAAAGAAATTTATAAGGTTGAAAAACTACCTAACCTTATAATTTCTTTCGAACCACCTAGAAAAAAGAGAATAATACCGCAGTGCACCAAGTGCCAAGCATTCGGACACACTAAGAATTATTGTTACAAACAGCCAGTTTGTGTAAAATGTGCAGGGAACCACTTGACTTCCAACTGCTCAATCAAAGAAAAAACAGAAAATGTCGTCTGTGCAAACTGTGGTGGTAACCATCCAGCGAGCTACAGAGGTTGCAGTGTTCACAAAGAACTGCAACAAAAATTCTATCCAAAACTAAGAGAAAAGAGAAATCCTCAACCTATTCAACCTATGCAGCAAACCACTGAACCACTCAGAGACAATCGAATGAGAAATAATGTCTCCTATTCGCAAGCAATATCAGGTAACATAAATAGTGTACCAGAACAAAACGAAAACCAAAGCCAATCTCCAATGGATACCATTGCTAAACTCGAAAATTTAGTTCATACACTAATGAACAAAATTGACAAAATGATGAATGTTATTCTCAGATTGCTTGAAAACAAATAATGGCTGTTAAACTCAACATAGTATTATGGAACTCAAACGGCTTAGCCCAAAAAACAACTGAACTTAAAAAGTTCTTGAAAATAAATAAAATAGATGTAGTTCTCATCTCTGAAACACACTTTACAACAAGAAACTACTTAAATATACCTAAATACAAGATATATACCACCAACCACCCAGATGGCAAAGCACATGGTGGAACTGCTATTATAATAAAAGAGTACATAAAACACCACGAAAGTGAACACTACGCAAAGGATTACTTGCAAGCAACAAGCATCACGGTAGAAGACAAGAGTGGATACATGACACTCTCGGCAATTTATTGTCCTCCGAGGCATTCGGTAAGTCAAGATCAATTTAGTGAATTCTTCAAAACACTAGGTAATAGACTTATAGCTGGTGGAGATTGGAACGCTAAACACTCTTGGTGGGGTTCACACTCATTAAGCCCCAACCCAAAAGGCAGGCAGCTCTACCAAACGATCACAACGGAAAATCTGGCAACAATTTTAACTGGCGAACCCACGTACTGGCCCACAGACAAAAAAAAGCGACCTGATCTATTAGATTTTGCAGTGCTAAAAGGTATTAACCCCAATATAATGAAAGCTGAATCATGTTTTGAACTGACATCAGACCACTCACCAGTAATCATACACATGTATTCTGATGTCGTATTTAATGAAAATAAATTCATCCCGCATAACAAAATGACCAACTGGGAACTCTACCGAAGTTATTTAGAAAAGGAAATTACGTGCAATATACCACTAAAAACAAATGTAGATCTAGATAATGCAATAGAAAGTCTAAACATAAAATTACACGAAGCAGCTATGTATGCAACACCACCAGCATATCATTCGAATAAAAAAGATAGTACTAGTAAAAGTATACTAGATAAATTAGATGAAAAACGAAAATTAAGAAAAATCTGGCAAGATAATATAACGAACAACAATAAAAAAAGGTTCAACAAAGCAGTGAAAGAACTCAAAAAAATGTTGTACGACGAAAAAAATCAAAATATAGAAAAATATCTAGTTAATTTAACTCCCACCGAATCAACCGACTATTCACTCTGGAAGGCAACAAAAAAAATAAATCGTCCACAAGTGCATATTCCTCCTATAAAAAAACAAGATGGAAGCTGGGCCAGAAGAGATGCTGATAAAGCAAATGTATTTGCTGAACACCTAGAGTCAGTATTTACACCTTACCCGCGGGAAATAACTGAAGAGGAAGAAGACCTATTACTCTTAGCATCGGAAAAACCGAAATTCAATAACTATAAAATTGCAAATGCGACGGTGAAAGAAATAAAAGAAATTATTAAGAGTATAAACTCTAAAAAGTCACCAGGGTATGATGCTGTTTCAGGGAAAATGATAAAAGAGTTACCTCCAAAAGTAATAAGACTTATAACTATACTAATAAATGCCACCTTTCGTCTGCGCTATTTCCCAACTCAATGGAAAGTAGCCCAAATTATACTTATAAATAAACCAGGTAAACCTACGGAGCAAACAACATCCTATCGCCCGATTAGTTTGTTACCAGTGCTCTCTAAGATATGCGAGAAAGTAATATCTAAAAGGTTATCGGCTGTACTATCAGAAGAAAAACTAATTCCGGACCATCAATTCGGATTTAGGAACAAGCATGGTACAATCGAACAAGTAAATAGAATCGTCTCAGTGATACGGAATGCCTTCGAGAAAAAAAGATACTGTTCTGCAGTATTTCTCGATGTAGCACAAGCTTTTGATAAAGTATGGCATGAAGGACTGCTTAGTAAAATGAAAAATGAATTACCAGGTCAACTATATCAGCTGCTCGAATCTTACTTAGAAAATAGAACATTTCGTGTAAAGTTAAATGAAGAGGTTACGAAGCTATTCGACATCAAAGCTGGTGTGCCACAAGGAAGCGTCTTTTTACACAGCAGATTTACCTACAATGCAAGGCGTAACAGTTGGAACGTTTGCTGACGATATTGGGGTGTTGGCAACAAGCCCAATTGCATCACGAGCATCGGCACTAGTTCAAAAGTATCTCAACAAGTATGAAATCTGGCGTAAAAACTGGAGAACGCATGTAAACACGCTGAAATCTACCCAAGTGACTTTCACATTAAAAAAGGAAATATGTCCTCCAGTCAAATTGGACGACACTATAATACCACAAGCAGAATCGGTGAAATACTTAGGTATGCACTTGGATAGACGCCTCACTTGGAAAGACCACATCTGGATAAAAAGAAAATACCTGGACACTAAACTACGTAAATTCTACTGGTTGACAGGAAGAAACTCAAAGCTATCAACGTCAAACAAAGTTTTAATATATAAATGTATCTTGAAACCTGTCTGGACTTACGGCATACAGCTATGGGGCACAGCGGCTAAGTCAAATATTGAAATCATGGAGAGATTTCAAAATAAAATACTCAGGAGGCTTATTAATGCACCGTGGTTTGTAACCAATGAACTTATAAGGAAAGACCTAAAGATAAACAGTGTCAAAGAGGAAGTTAAAATACTGCGATCAAATTATAAAGAAAGGATCATTAATCATCCGAACCAACTGGCCCAAGCACTGGCCACTCCGCATTCAGCAAATTCAAAACTGAAGAAGTACCAACGAATATTTTAATAACCTTATATATATTTTATGTACATAAACCTATTTTGTGTTAATTGTTAAAATTGGTAATGATAACAAAATTGAAGAAGCACTACTCAATGGGGCAGTGCTTAACATGTTATTTAAATGCTTGTATATAAAGAAAATACTTATTGTCTCAAATATGTAAGACAGATTGTATGAAATAAATGGAAAAAAAAAGTATGGATTACGTGATAGATATTCAAGGATTTCGAAATATCTATGGTAAATTTATACCGAAAGAGGTGGCAGTCGTCACCATCGATCACCGCTACTCGGCGCATTGGTTAATAGAACCGCCATATCCCTTCACGGATCTGCCGCTCAAAGAACGTGGCGTGAACAATTACGTAACCTGCTACCATCATGGCATCGAGTGGTTTGAAGGTGATATCTCGCTGGTTCAATTAGACGTTAACCTCCGAGAAATCGCACGTAACGCTCATCGAATCTTTGCCCGTGGACACGATAAATGTAAATATATTGAAAGTAGTACCGCGCGTCAAATATTCAACTTGGAGGACATCGATTGCCCGGCGTTCGACAAACTGGAACGGTCTTTGGTATGGTGCTTCTTCCACGGTGTTAAGAAGAAGGAATTTTTTAAATGTGCGATGAACAACGCACTCAAACTGAAGAAATGGATCAACAACAACGATATTCTAACTAAATACGATTATACAGAAGCATTGTCAGCCAGTAAGCCCAAAATCACCGGAGAGGAGAGTTCGACAAGTAATCAGCCACTGCAGGTACCAAAAAGAAATTTCACGCTACAAGCAGTAATACCAGAGTCAGTCGCTTCACTGAAAATCTCTCCTGATCCGTCTGCGCCTACGTCAGACGGCGAAGTTACCGTTCCTTACGAAATACTTACTACTGCGATTGACTCACATACCTCCTCACAACCTTCTACGAGTGGTATGATTATCTCCGATAACGAGGGCGAAGAAGAAGAAGAAGGAGAAGAAGACGAGGTACAAAATGGACAGTCTACAGATATGGAGCGCGATGCCGGCGATTCCGAACGGGAAGACCGGGGTTTTTGCAGCGGATCAGATACCCCTCATCTGGACACGCCCGACAGCCTTTGTGTCGAACACGGATGATCACACACGCCCCGGTAGCCACTAAGTGGCATTTTTCGTCAGTTCCTCCGGACACGGTACATACTTCGACAGCTTCGGATTACCACCATTCGTCCCTCACCATAAGCGGACTTTACGAAGAAATTGCAGACGATACGACTGGAACGACAGACAGCTTCAAAGCCTCACTTCTGATGTATGTGGACAATTTTGTATTATGTTTATGCACTTTATGGCTGCTGGTTTTTCTCTGCGGGATTTTCTCAATATATTTACTCCTGACCTCAAAAGAAACGATCGTATCGCAGAATTATTCCACAACCGAATAGCCCATGTCACAAAACGCAAAACTAACACCATCAATTCAAATCACATTTATCCTATAAGTTGTCTTCAATGTTGTACCTCTAAGAATTGTAATGTTGCTGATTATAAGGCTGGTGAATGAAAAACCTTGATAACATATTTTGTGTAATTATAAGAACATTGTAATTATTACTTATCTTATTATATTATTACTTATGGTTATCTTACTATATGATTACTTATGGTTATCTGTAATAACCATGTATGTATTTGCACCTGTGTTAACCGAATAAACCTGCGAGGATGAGATTTGATTTTTCTATGCAATCCAACATTGAGTTCTGTTTCCTCACCCACCCACCCTGATCCTCGTATATCTAAGTATGCCTATAGTCTTGCATTAAGAAAGAGAGAGAGTGACCAGGTCTATATTTTCCAAGCGCACGTAAACCTTAGGATAAACACTGACGGCTGGGTAAGGTCGGTGACACGAGCACCCGACACAGAGAGCAGGGATGGAGAAAGAACGAGAGCCAGGGTGGAGGACCTGTAACCCCAAACGTCCAAGTCGCAGAGTTCACTTCGTGAACGGAGGTAGCGGGGCCAGATGGGTAGGTGGCCCCAGAATCGACCGCACGGCCAGGGGCACCAGGGTAAGGGGAAGGAGATCGTCCCGTGGTCAGGGTGCACAAGCCCAGAGGCCATCCCGTAGAGTCCGGAATCTGATTCGCGGTCAACTGTAGCCGGGGTAAGGGGTCGTCACACGATATTCACCAAGTGGCGAGGGGGTCGCGGGCGAAGGGCTGACGAGCCGTGGAACTTCTCGGCGGAAAAACCGCTCCTTGGTAAGGGGTTGCGGGAAAGGGGTGGTCATCCGGAGAAGCTTCTAGAATAAAATACCTCCTCGACGAGGGGCTGCGGGGAAAGGGGAAGGGGCCCCAAAATTTGCTCCTTGGCGAGGGACGGCGGGGAAGGGAATGGCGTCCCAAAATTCGCTCCGCGGCGAGAGGCGGGGGAAGGGGACGGCGTCCCAAAGTCACTCCTAGGCGAGGGGCGGCGGGGGAAGGGGATGGCGCCCCAAAGTCACTCCTAGGCGAGGGGCTGACGCCGGAGAGGGGTGCGAGGGGGGTTTGTTGTGACGCCCCAAAGTGCCCCTATACTACTGATTTGTCTGTGGATCTTAAAAACAAATCGTTTTATTGTCCTGGCCAAATATTGAATGAGAATCTCGAGCTCGGCTCAAGAAAAAACAGAATTCCGTTGCATTCCCACGGTGGAAACTTCACCATGGTTCGGAATTAATCATTGAAATCTAACAGTATATTTGTAAGTACAATTCATGCTGCGAGATGCTTACAACCACTTATTAATTTAATGCCAAACTTGTTGACATACATACAAATGAGTGAGAAAAATTATTAATAGATTCTTGACATGAATAGTACGAATTCAGGTACGATAAAACGGAAATTTTATACGGAACTATTATTTTATGATAATACTGCAGTATCCTTGTTTGTTGTGCAATAATTCCACCAATATCCTTTTCATAAAAACAATCTTAGTTATGCCATTCAAAAGAATGAAATGTGTTGTCACAATGACAGAAAGCTTACAATTTATCACGCAGCGTATCGATATGCTCTATGACTAAATTTTGTTCCTCCGCTGCTGCATCTTGGCAACTGTCCTTGGCAGCTTCTTCGATGAGTAGACCGATTTCACGTTGATAGCGCCTGTGTGTTTCCTGACTCAAGACCGGCATATCTATGCACATTGCAATTTTCCTCAGTGCATTGCATCCTGCTCCGGAGTGAACGGCACCTGTGAATTCGCAGTTTGAGGTTAGGTTTTAAGATTAAATTCTCATTTTCAATGACAAAATTGAAAATATTCACTTTATGTATGCATAATCGATTAGTTATGAGGAGAAAATATCGAAGAGCAGATAATAGTTGCATAACAACATATCAAGTACAGCTGCAGTGTTGGCGTCGTAATAACGATGACCGTCGTTGGAGTGTGACTTGCTTGAGTGGCATTTCGTTAGCGTGGAGCAAGTATCACATTTCATAGTCCAAATGTAGTGAAAGCCCGTTGTTTTTTCTTCCACGATATGATTGATTGCCAATTGTTTTTTACAATTGCTGCATATCATGTTTTTGTTGACTTCATTAGGATCGATCAATCGCATGCCACGGAGGATGGTCGTTGGCTTTTCGACACGTGCCACATCTGGCTTTTCTTTATTCCGCTCAATGAGCTTCAATCTACCAGCAACCACTGTCTTTTTTTTCCGTTTCCCTTCATACCGTACCAAATTTTCTGTATTCACTTTCAACATAACCACACTTTCGTTTCGTAGAAAAATCACAGTATGCACAACGGTCTCTGGTATACACACGGTACCAGCGAGTCCGTGGCGGCCGACGCTGCGGTGTTGCCACGATCGGTCTCCGCGCGTTGTTCATTGTGTGCGCCCATTGATGTAGTCATGGGCGAGTGTAAGTGAACTGTACTAGACCAAAGTTGACGCTAGATTCGAAAATCGCGTATGCAGAACATTAGTTTTCTCGTCCTTGAATAGCATATCAGTCATTTATGATAAAGATACATGCATCAATACATAGGATTGAATCAATTGAGGCCCTACGACTGATTTTATTTTTGCATTGCAATTATTGAAAAATACAGCAAGAGGATTCACTTTTAGAACCGTTCGGTCTGTAGTTATGCCTTGATGATCCGTTCGCTGGTTCACCTACGGAAACCTTGTTACGACTTTCACCTCCTCTAAATGATGAAGTTTGGACATCTTCCCGGCAACATTGGCAATGCCGAGACATTGCCGCGTACCGGTTCAAAGACCTCCTCAAATCATATGATCGGTAGTAGCGACAGAAAGTGTGTACAAAGGGCAGGGACCTAATGAACGTGAGTTACTTACTCGCGCTTACTGGGAATTCATTGTTCCTGGGAAATCATTGCAAGCCCGAATCCCTAGCACGAAGGAGGTTCAGCGGGTTACCCGGACCTTTCAGCCAGGGAAGACATGCTCATTTCTTCAGTGTAGTGCGCGTGCGTCCCAGAACATCTGAGGGCATCACAGATCTGTTATTGCGCAATCTCGTGCGGTAGAAGCCGCCTGTCCCTTTAAGAAGATTCATTTGTACGCAGGTAGTGAAAACCGCTCAATGGAGGCCGGGGGCCTTGGATATACCGGAAATTACGCCTGTTCAGCAGGCTAGAGTCTCGTCAGTTGTCAAAATCATCCAGACGAATCAATCCACCAGCTAAGAACGGCCATCCACCGCCACCCACCGAATCAAAAGGGGCTCTCAATCTGTCCATATTTCCGGTGTCCGGACCTGGTGACATTTCCCATGTTGAGTCAAATTAAGCCGCAGGCTTCACTCCTGGTGGTGCCCTTTCGTCAATTCCTCTAGGTTTCTGCTTTGCAACCATACTTCCCCCAGAATCCCGAAGGCTTTGGTTTCCCTATAACTGCTCGCCGAGTCATCGGAGAAACTTCGGCGAATCGTCAGCTGGCATCGTCTATGGTTAGGACTAGGAAGGTATCTGATCGCCTTTGGAAATCTAACTCTTGTTCTTGACTGAAAAAAAACATTTTTGGCAAATGCTTTGGCTTCTGTCCGTCATGTGACGATCCATGGATTTCGACTCTGACGTCGCAATATAAATGCCGCTATCTGTCCCTATCAATCACAACCTCGGGGTTCCGAAAACCAACAAAATAGCAACAAGGTCCTATTCCATCATTCCATGCCTACAGTATATACGCAAAAATAGCCTGCTTTGAACACTCTGCTTTGTTGAGAGTGAACGTAGCTACCCACCTCGACACTCAGTAAAGAGTATCGCGATAGGATATTGGTTGAGCCGCTACGAAGGGCTAAGCCCAGTGGTCGTATGTCCCTCAATCATGCCAGTTCGATAACGCGAGTGGTAAACCGACAGCGTGGGACACAGTTTCACCTTCGAGCTTTTCAACCGCAACAGCTTCAGTATACGCTATCGGAGGTAAAATCACCGCAGCTGCTGGCACCAGACTTGCCCTCCGGTGGATCCTGGTGGAAGGATTCGAAGTGTACTCATTCCGATTGCGGTGCCTCGGATGAGCACGTATCGTTATTTTTCGTGACCTGCTCGCGGATTTGGCATCGGAAGATTTGCGCGCCTGCTGCCTTCCTTGGATGTGGTAGCCGTTTCTCAGGCTCCCTCTCCGGAATCGAACCCTGATTCCCCGTGACCCGTTACAACCGTGGTAGGCGCAGAGCCTACCATCGACAGTTGATAAGGCAGACATTCGGAAGAAGCGTCGCCGGTACGAGACCGTGCGATCAGCCCAAAGTTATTTAGAGTCATCAAGGTAAACGGCGGACGGGACGTACCCGCCGCCGATTGATTTTAATCTAATAAAAGCATTCCTTACATCTGTGGTCGGAACTCTGTTTGCGTGTGTTAGCTCTACAATCGCCACAGTTATCCAAGTAAATGTATGTACGATCCTAGAAATCATAACTGATTGAATAAGACATTTGCGGTTTCACGTCAATTTGGCACTGAGACATGCTTGGCTTGATCTTTGAGACAAGCATATGACTACTGGCAGGATCAACCAGGGAGCTTCGATACAAAATCTCGGCTCGGACGTGCGCCCCCTATCGCCAGCCGGGTCTCCCAGCCCGGTCAGCGGTGCGTCCACTGTGTGTTTCGGGACCGCCCGCAGGCAGCCTCGTTTCCGTGTGCCGCCACCTTCACGCTCGGCTTATAAGCGTTTGAACAATCTCAAGTACATGTCAGCTAGATCAAAAACGTGTGGGAAACATGAATATATCTTTGGTCTCCGAATATATACTCAGAAAGAAGCAGGTTGGTGCGTGCGATGAAACGTTCCGCTATCGTGTTTCATGGGAGCCAGACTTCTTGCTACCGCGTCAAGGGCCGTTCGGTCTGAGACGAGGACTCGCGGTAATGCAGTGACGATGATACAGTGAAACGAGTCCAGTAGTTTCTTTGGTATGAGCCACGAAACGGTCCGCGAACGCCCGCTCATGGTCTACACCGATGTACGGATCGTGCGCGCGCACATACCGGTACGGTGTAGCCGGCGGACGACGGGAGGTCAGCTCGACCAACCTGCTCCTCTCACTAGCAGGAGCCTGGATGCTAGGACGTCGGCGCCGATACGGTAGTAGCACCGTCGGCTCACGGGGCGAAACCTCCGCCGGCTATTAATAAAATTTGAAACTCCTGTTACGTCCAGCATACCACTTCTCTCTATTTTTCCTACTCGCTAACTCTCCCACAGTTCTTACATTAATCTCATGGTCTCTGTCCTGTCCTCTTATCTCTACGTAGTCTCACGCTATCCACTATCACGCTTACTCATCAAATTCCATTCCCTACTCCTAGCATTGTCACACCTTTTCTGCACCCGTACGTTTCACGTCTCGAGGGATACTTCTATTTTAACTCTCAACAACGTCACATCTGAACTTCTTACATAGCTTCATACAGCACACTTCGTTTTTACCGTCATCTGAATTTCCTCGAAATAAATATATTAGTAATATCTCAAACAAACCCTACGTTATTCGATCCTCATCCTGATTTCCGGTTGTCCTGGAACTTAAAAGCGAAGCCAACCAGTTTACTCTTACCGCTCAGGAGTAACTCTACTCACGGACGTAACATTGGTGGCAGCGGTGGCCTTCGCTTTCCGGAAATCCAGTGATACTATTTTACGTATGTGCTACGCATGAAGTGCCATCTGATAGACCGGTTCTGAAGTGTGCGAGCTCAGTGATGTTAATAGAAAAGTAATACCACTGTGTGATAGTGTTGAAGACACTCTGAAAGCCATATTTTACGTTAACGCAATCAACGATCTCTGATTCACACGAACGTCACAGACAAATCCGTATCTCCAAATCGATATTACTGAAAGACTATCTCCTGCTGCTACTACGACGACATCTTCATTCTTCACGACTTCTAGTACGACACAACGCACACCGACGTCATCACCGACTACAGACACGAAATCGCTGGACCAACACCCTCACGGAAGAATGCAACATTTTATTCCGTTCCTCCTCTTCATCTTCACTTTGTAAGTCGACAAATCCTAGATTAAAATTTACAACATGGCTACCGAAGGCACTTTTCCGCACCTGCCTCTTAAAGATGCATTAGCTCTGATTCCCACGTTCAATGGCACTAATATGCCTGTATCCGAATTCATAACTAAAGTAGAATGCGCAAAACAAGCCGTCTTAGCCAGAGAACTGAATTTATTCTCCACACTCATTCGCACGAAAATCGAAGGCGACGCGAGTAAATATATAGAGTCAGATAATCCGGATTCTCTTTGAGATTTGCTATACTGCCTAAAACAGGCCTACGCGTCTAAACAACACCTCCCAGATATCCAGCTAGACCTCGCACAATCGGCACAGAGGCGAAACGAGAGTGTTCTAGATTACCGTGCTAGAATAAAACATCTGTTAAGACAAGCGTGCGAATCAATAGATGCCTCAGAATCTATCAGTGATGCTCAAGTGCTAAAGAAAAATATCAAAGAGACCGCAAGACTAAGATTTATCAAAGGATTACTAGACGAATTAGAAATAAGAGTAGCTCATGAGAATCCACAAACCCTACAAATGGCTATAGACACGGCCACCAAGACTGAAAAACTATTATCAGATAGACTTAAACTAGCCTCATACCGTGATACTAACTACGAAACACAAAACCATATAAAATGTAGTGTATGTAAATTAACCGATCACATCGATAAATATTGTCCTGAACAACCTTCCCTATCAGTAGTGTGCAGATACTGCAAGAAGGCAGGTCATAGTATAGAAGAGTGCAGAACGAGGCAGCGCAACAACACAACTTGCACGCAGTGTGGTGGCAAAGGCCACTCAAACGATAATTGCCGCTCAAATCGTTCCCAATATCACCAGAATCCAAAATTCTACCAAAATTCAAGAGTTTTCCAAAGTAACACTAATCGTCAACAACAAAACAATCCCAATACCCAATATCGAGCAAGAGACCCGACAAACCAACCTTTAGACCAGACGCGAAATGATAGTCACCGCTCACAACAGTATAACACACCAAATCCTTCACGATCGAACTTCAGGGTTAATTTCGTAACACAAGACTACTCGAACGAGAATTGCGATACGGGCATCCACCCGGAAGTTTCATACGAAGCAAAGCAACATCGCGAATATTCAGGCAACGCGAGCCATTTAAACGAGTTCAGGGACGGCCGCGCGGACGCATCGACCTCCCTCAAACCGGAGCAGCGTCCAAACCAAATGTCAGCTCCGTACAATTAGAATCTGACCCTCCACAGATTCGAACACAATGCCCGCAGTCTTTGAATGGGTACGTGACACTAATAATAGATACTGGCGCTAATATTAATTTGTTAAAAATCGATAAAATCGACCCAAGAGTCCACGTCACAAAGACGGACATTAGGCAGATTTCAGGGATAACGGAAGAATCCATCAGAACAATAGGAAGTCTTTACATCGAGTTAGCTAATACACGCCACGAATTCCATCTTGTCGATAACTCCTTCCCTATCATCGAGGACGGTATACTAAGTGCAGACTTTTTACGTTCGGAAAAGGCGACTATCTGTTTCAAAAACAACTACCTTATCTCTCGCGAAACCGGCGTTATTCCCTTTAACAGGCATACAACCAACACAAAAACACCACCGCGTATCCTCATAACATCTGTCACACAAACACCGAAGGTTCGAATAACCACCGGTGAACTCATACGACAACCCAGCACATTTATAGTTGACACCGGTGCTGATGTAAACATAATTAAACTCGGAGCAATACATCCGCATGTTCCGTGTAAATTACTCGAAGGTCAGATCCACGTTACCAGTGCTATACATGAGCCAATAAAAGTAATAGGAACAACTAGCATTCGAATCGGTGACAACCTTCATATATTCCATATAGTCGACGATCTGTTTCCGATACAAGAAGACGGAATCTTAGGATCGATATTTTTACGGAACGAAAATGCAACGATATCTTTCGATACAGAAAAAATAATACCGAACAATACTAGCAAACCATTCAAACTCCTAAACGAAGACTACGTATTGATACCACCACGAACGGCTCAAGTGATTGCACTAAAAATTTCGAATCACTCTGTAAAAACGGGATTCATAGAACAGTTGGAAGTAGGCGCTAACATATTCCTGGGACAGGCCCTGGTTACCAACCAACAAGGGTTTGCTTACGTTTATGCAATAAATTCCAACGAATCAGCTGTGGAAATAAGAAGACCAGTCGTAACACTAGAAGAAGTCGATGAACTCGCGAGCACCGCCACGCTCAGTGCAAAAACACACCCAACGCATACAAGTACTGCAAGCAGCGGACAGGTCTTACTAGCACAGGTCTTACACGAAAAACAAAAAAGGATCGAGAATCGCGTTCTTCCCACATCCCCAAATTACGATTCGAGACGCCTTGAGATTTTGAAAGAAAACTTACGATTGGATCATTTGAACGACGAAGAAAAACAATTGATAGTTAATCTTGCTATCGAATTCAACCATTTATTTTTCCTCCCGGGTGACACCCTGGGACATACAAACTTAGTCAGCCACACGATCCCTACTACCAATGACGCACCAATTCATACCAAACAATACAGACACCCAAGAGTACACAAGGACGAAATACAAAAACAAGTGACCAAACTCCTTGATCAGAACATTATCACACATTCTTCATCTCCTTACAATTCTCCGGTCTGGATCATCCCCAAGAAATCAGATGCTAGCGGCGAAAAGAAGTGGCGAATGGTCATTGACTTCAGGAAACTGAATAAAAAAACCATTGGCGACGCTTACCCGCTACCAAACATCGTCGATATCCTAGATCAGCTAGGCTCCGCAAAATATTTCTCAACGTTCGACCTGGCTTCCGGGTTCCATCAAATCCCAATGGATCCCGATCACAGCGCAAAAACCGCTTTTTCGACTCCTCACGGCCATTTCGAATATACTAGAATGCCATTTGGCTTAAAAAATGCCCCATCCACCTTTCAACGTCTAATAGATCAGGTTCTATCGGGATTACAGGGTACAGATATGTTTGTCTATTTGGATGATATAGTCATTTACTCCCGATCCTTGGAGGAGCACGAAACCAAATTTCGGAAACTCATGAAGAGATTGTCTGATGCAGGACTAACCCTGCAGCCAAATAAATGTGAATTTCTGCGTAAAGAAGTAGCATACCTAGGTCACGTCATCACTCAAAATGGATTGAAACCTAATCCGGAGAAGATATCAGCAATAAAAAACTACCCAGTTCCCAAGAATCCTAAACAGATCAAACAATTTTTAGGCTTGATAGGCTACTACCGAAGATTCATTCCTAACCTTTCAAAAATTGCTAGACCTATTAATAATTTGCTAAAGAAGAATAGCCCTTTCCTATGGACAGCAGAACATCAATTTGCGTTCGAAACACTACGCGATAGTCTGTGTCGAGAACCAATACTGCAGTATCCAGATTTCGAAAAACCCTTCGTCCTAACAACCGACGCTTCAAAGTATGCAATAGGAGCAATACTTAGTCAAGACAAAGATGGCGAGGATTTACCAATCGCGTATGCATCGAGGGTGTTACAAAAGGCCGAAATCAATTACTCGGTGTCCGAAAAAGAATTCTTAGCAGTCGTTTATGCCGTCAAACATTTTCGTCCTTATCTTTACGGTAGAACCTTCACTCTGGTAACAGACCAAGAACCACTAAAGTGGATCAAAAACGTACGGGACCCGACTTCTCGTTTAATGCACTGGAGACTGAAGTTGAAAGAATATTCGTACGTCACAAAACATAAAAAAGGAATAGCGAACTCTAACGCAGACGCGCTTTCCAGAAATCCACCTAGCGACTCTTTCCGAATTCTACCTATTACCTCAAAACGGCCACGACCCGATACAGAATGCTCATCTACTGACGCCCACAAGCGCGCCAAAGTAGCTCACCAACACCCAACACGTGCTCGCGAACCGGATACGCTATCTTCATCTACCGGCGCTCACAAGCGAATGAAACATGTAGACCAGCACCCAATACAAGCGCATGGATCTGCACATGAATCCACCAGCCCTTCCCCACGAAGACGAAACAAAGCATTACAAGACACTTCGACTTCTACTGTTACCTCTGACTCAAGTGCCAGTATGACTGACAATAGCAGCGCAACGGAGGCACCGATCGTGGTCGATAAAACGATCAAGCAAACTACGGAACGAGTTCAACCACTCACCTCAGGTAAATCACACCAAAACTCCGGTAAGCCCCAGGGTCGTAGTGTTAAAATACGTGAAGAACAGTCCGACACACTGAATAAGCCGACACCCGAAGCCACTACCAGTAAAGGACGAAATTACGCCCCTCGATTCACGGAATTCGTAACAGATCTTAACCACCTACCATTAACGCATAGTAAATTTATTCAAGAGATACGCGCCAATCTCCTCGACAGACAAGATAACCTAGCCCACTGCATCTCGGCAGACTGCAAGACATCACGAGGAGTCGCGGGACAACTAATCAATAGGAAAATAATCACCCGAGATCAACTACAACAACTAGACCCTGAAGTAACGAACGTATTGACACTGCCACATGGTAACCGCCTCATTTACAATCTAGTAACCAAAAAATACCACTACCAGAAACCAACTGAAGAAACACTGTTCAACGCCCTAGTAAATCTAAAGAATTGCTTAGAACAAGACAAAGTCAAATCGCTCTCGATTCCAAGACTAGGCTGCGGCTTAGATAAGTTAGACTGGAACCTTGTTAATCGGATGATCCATTACATATTTAAAGACTCCGACATAAAGATCACCATTTGTAATTATCAAAACCCGACTTATGACTCGACATCTTCTGAATCTGAAGCAGACGCATCAACACCCAGAATCCCTGCTCCCCCCGTAACTCGTCGGCCAATGCGTCGGACCGGCACTAGGTCAGCTCCAAGACATGCTCCGGTTTCTGCTCCCTCGCGCTACCCAACTGATATCTCGGAGAGTGACTCCGTGACACATGATCCGGAGTCAGCTGTTGAAGACACGGATAGCGATGCCTCCGTTGTACCTACGGCAACGCTACCACCTTTAGGCTCACAACGTCGCGACAATCCCGAAGAGCGAAAACCGGACCGCCCCCATATTGACAATGACAACTTTTGTTGCTTAGATTACTTCATACAAAATCAAAATGACATATTACCAACACCCAACGTAACCGAAACCAATGACGGACTTCTCATGTTGTGCGACAATTACGCTCATTTCGTATCAGCTAATTGTGGTTGGACAGAAGGACTAGAAAAACAGTTGATAGACGGAAATCTAGTAAGCATGGAATCCTTTCAAAACCAGAATCCAGAAATATCCGACGTAATTAAAACTCGGTTGAAAAACAACAAATACATATTTACCCTCGTAGTGAAACCACGTCAATCAGACCCGGGCAGACTTGACGACATTTTCTACACGTTAGTTAACTTGAGGATTATCTTGTCCGGACTAGACATTCGGTCCATATCATTCCCCATGTCAGGACCAGGAGTTGATGATATTCTACGATCTATCTTTAAAAAACTGATTTATCACATTTTTGCGGATTCAGACATTCGAGTAACACTTTGTAGAAATACTACAATTATACCAGACGAACGATTACGCGAAGACATGATCAAAGAGTACCACGAGTCACTGATCGGAGGACACCAAGGCGTTACAAAAATTTTCAATAAAATGAGAGAAAAATATTTTTGGCCAAATATGAAAAAGCAAATTCAAAATATCATCAGATCTTGCGGCAGTTGCCAGAGGAAAAAACTAGTCAGGATCAAAACAAAATTACCCATGGCAATCACTGACACGCCCGCAGAGGCCTTTGACAAAGTGGCATTAGATATTGTTGGACCTCTACCCCTTACTAAATTGAACAACAAATATCTCTTGACAATACAATGCAATTTGACAAAATTCCTGGACGCCATCCCTTTACCTGATGCCACCGCCAAAACTATAGGCGCAGCATTCGCAAAAGAATACATTACACGTTACGGTGCTCCTCGAGCAATACTTACAGACCAAGGACAGAATTTTATGAGCACAGTCATCAAACAACTTTGTAAACTCTTCAAAATTAAACAACTACGAACAACCGCCTATAGACCGCAATCAAACGGCTCATTAGAAAGAAGTCACCTCGTAATTACCGAATACATCAAACATTACACCAACGAAGGTAAAGATTGGGATGAATTCATACGTTTCGCCATTTTCTGCTATAATACAGCAAAACACGACAGTACACATTATTCACCTCACCAGCTGATCTTCGGCTCGGAAGCTAAACTACCGACAGATGCGATACTAAGCAACACATCCACGCATACATACGATACATTCCTCCTCGATCTAATAGCGAATCTCACAGACATCCGTAAACGCGCCGCGTTGAACCTGAAACAAGCTAAACAGAAAAGTAAAGAACACTACGACAGAACGATTAACCCACAACGATTTGAAGTAGGACAAACTGTCTACCTATTGAACGAAACAAGGTCAAAATTCCAAGATCATTATAAAGGCCCGTATGTAATCAAACGAATAATAGATGACGTTAACGCCGAAATATACCTCACTCTAAACAAAACTAAAATAGTTCATCTCAATAAACTGAAAATCGCACATACATAGTAAAATCCCACATTAACCCCTTCAATAGCAACTACTATATTGCTACCAAGATCTGCTGTTGCGCTGTCAAACAGACACAAGTAAAGTAAATACTTGTGTACACTACTGCACTAAAATGATTGTAATGACGATCTTATACCCTTAGTTTACAATTAGCCCGAAATATATCTACACTCATAACCGATATCATTGTACGAATAGGTCAAACTCTGTATCTCGATATATCAAGAAAAAAAAAAAAAAAATATAGTATTACTTAGTACCCAGCTAATCAGAGAAATCATTGTTGTTTAGTCTTAAGTGTACTAACCCGCTTCCATGCGCATTAACCCTAGGCGCCTAGCTTTGAACAACATTATGTAACCATAGTATTATAACTATATGCCTTACGCTCATTCGTGATCCAAAATATAAACCATACACTACCTATAATAAGATAAATTGTAAAACTAATTTTAAGCACATACTTTAAAATCACGTTTCACATTTCCACCTTCTTGCTTCCCATATTCGGGACCATACCTACCGCTATGCTCCCTCTGACGGGGGGGTGTTACGTCCAGCATACCACTTCTCTCTATTTTTCCTACTCGCTAACTCTCCCACAGTTCTTACATTAATCTCATGGTCTCTGTCCTGTCCTCTTATCTCTACGTAGTCTCACGCTATCCACTATCACGCTTACTCATCAAATTCCATTCCCTACTCCTAGCATTGTCACACCTTTTCTGCACCCGTACGTTTCACGTCTCGAGGGACACTTCTATTCTAACTCTCAACAACGTCACATCTGAACTTCTTACATAGCTTCATACAGCACACTTCGTTTTTACCGTCATCTGAATTTCCTCGAAATAAATATATTAGTAATATCTCAAACAAACCCTACGTTATTCGATCCTCATCCTGATTTCCGGTTGTCCTGGAACTTAAAAGCGAAGCCAACCAGTTTACTCTTACCGCTCAGGAGTAACTCTACTCACGGACGTAACACTCCGGAAACTCGGTCGAAATTTACCGAGACGCATTTGACGAAGTTCCGACGGGCTTCCGGCCCAGATCGACTTGCGCACGTCGCGCATCGCCTCCCGCTCGACTCGGACCGAAAATTTCACAGGTCCCGTCGGCCGTTGATTGAATTCGAAACGCGGCGCATTGCCTCCCGCTCGACTCAGACCGAAAATTTCACAAGTCCCGTCGGCCATTGATTAAATTCGGAACGCGGCGTATCGCCTATCGCTCCACTTAGACCGAAATTTCATCAAGTTCCGTCGGCCCCGTTCCGACTCCGGGACGCCGCGCATCGCCTTCTGCTCGAATCGGACCGAAATTTCAAAACTGCCGTCGGTCCCGTATCGACTCCGGGACGCCGCGCATCGCCTTTCGCTCGACTTGTACCGAAATTTTCACAACTCTCGTCGGCCCCGTATCGACCCTAAGATCCCGAGCATCGCCTTTCATTCGACTTGGACCGAAATTTTTACAAGTCCCGTCGGCCCGGATCGACTCCGGGAGGCCGCGCATCGCCCTTTGCTCGAATCGGAACGAAACTTCATCGAGTCCCGTCGGCCCGTATCGACTCCGGGACGCCGCGCATCGCCCTTCTGTCGACTCGGACCGGAAGTTTTACAAGTCCCGTCGGCCCGTATCGACTTCGGGACGCCGCGCATCGCCTCTCGGTCGACTCGGACCGGAATTTTCACAAGTGTCCCGTCGCGCCGCATCGGGGGTCCGTCCGACCGCCGTCGTCCCATCGGCCCCAGGACGCGGCACATTGCCTTTCGGTCGACCCGGACGAAAATTTTAACAAGTCCCGCCGTGCCACGGTCGGTTCGCGGGTCCGGCGCCAACTATCACGGGGCGCGGCGCATTGCCTTTTCGTCGCCTGCGACAAAAAAAATTCCCAAGTCCCTTGGGGATCAAGGACGACGGCTGGCGGTCGACGTATCATCGGAAGAATAATTGCGGCCTCTAATACCGTCGCCGAATCCCGCGACGTACCGAGGGGGTCTACTGGTCCCTCCGGTCGCGCTTGTCGGCCTTGCGTTTGCCGACCGGCGATCCGAGCTGCTGCCTCGGATATATCGCGAGGGGCAACGGGTACGGAAAAAAATTTTTGTTTCTCAAGTCCCCGCACTCGCATTGCCATCGCACCCGCTCGCCGAGCAGAGCACGGCCGCGCCGGTCCGCCCGCGACTCGTCCGACATGGGACGAGCGACGCGTCGCGTGACCGGCGTCGAGCCAGCGCTCTGCAAACACAAACACATTGGGGCCTCGTCTAACCGACAAGACGGATCCCCAAGCCAAGGGCTCAGTCTCAACAGATCGCAGCGTGGTAACTGCTCTACCGAGTACAAGACCCCGACAGGTACCTAAGTCGTCTACAGACGATTCCGAGTCTCGACATCGAACTGGATGATCCATAATCGACCGTTCGAGGCCAGACCGACGAGCGGGAAGATCCCGACGAAGGCCGAAGACCCCGCCCGGCAAACAGGGCTCGTGCGACGACCGGTCCGTGGACCGGCCACCTAGTAAAGTCACAATGTTTCGAGCCTTTCGACCCACGAGACTCCTTAAAATATCGTTGCCCCCTCTGACTAGGGAGGATACGGCCTTGAAGGCGTTCAGGCATAATCCCACGGATGGTAGCTTTGCACCACTGGCCGCTCGATCGAGTGCGTGAACCAAATGTCCGAACCTGCGGTTCCTCTCGTACTGAGCAGGATTACTATCGCAACGACGAGTCATCAGTAGGGTAAAACTAACCTGTCTCACGACGGTCTAAACCCAGCTCACGTTCCCTATTGGTGGGTGAACAATCCATCGCTTGACGCATTCTGCTTCGCAATGATAGGAAGAGCCGACATCGAAGGATCAAGAAGCGACGTCGCTATGAACGCTTGGCCGCCACAAGTCAGTTATCCCTGTGGTAACTTGTCTGACACCTCTTGCTGAAAACTTTTCAAGCCAAAAGGATCGATAGGCCGTGCTTTCGCAGTCTCTATACGTACCGAACATCAAGATCGAGCCAGCTTTTGCCCTTCCGCTCTACGCGAGGTTTCTGTCCTCGCTGAGCTGGCCTTAGGACACCTGCGTTATTCTTTGACAGATGTACCGCCCCAGTCAAGCTCCCCGCCTGGCAGTGTCCTCGAATCGGATCACGCGGGAGTATGATCGACGATCGGCCGAAGCCTCACGCCACTCTCACACGCTTGGCTCTAGAACATTGTGACAGCCGGGACGAAAGTCCTCGACGCACGCGCTCCGCCTAACCGAGTAAGTAAAGAAACGATGAAAGTTGTGGTATTTCACCGGCGATGTTGCCACCTCCCACTTATGCTACACCTCTCATGTCTCCTTACAGTGCCAGACTAGAGTCAAGTTCAACAGGGTCTTCTTTGCCCGCTCATTTTTCCAAGCCCGTTTCCTTGGCAGTGGTTTCGCTAGATAGCAGATAGGGACAGTGGGAATCTCGTTAATCCATTCATGCGCGTCACTCATTAGATGACGAGGCATTTGGCTATTCGAAAATGCATTGGCGTTTGAATGACAGACGTGGACAAGACAAATACGTGGACAACACGAACACCTGACACACTGGGGACCGCGGGCCCCCACCTCAGCGACAGGAGCTAGCCGATGCCCTGTCGGGGCTGAGGAAGACGTGGACGACGCCTGAAGCCGGCCATTTGGTTGAACCGCACCCAGTTGGTATGTGACCCCTGCTGCACCCGAGTCGTGATACCTCCGAAGAGCCTGTCCGAAAGCTCAAGCGAGCGGAGGCTTTGATGCGGTTGCTCGCACCAAACCCTTCTCCATGTGAGGGTGCACGTGGTCGTCTCGATGTTTGCTACCGGGACCGCTAGGTGCGCAGCTACGCCCTCCAGCAAGTCCCGGTTGTCGGCATAGTAACCCCGCTTCTTGGCGTCACTTGTCGAGAGCGGGGTTACGCCTGAGACGACCTGGGCATCGATGATTGCCCCGCGCCCCTCCTTGCTCGCGACGATGTCGGACTTCCGGTTTTCTTCGGAGGTCTTGAACACCCTCTTTTTCTGGATGTTCCAGCCCTTATCCCTAAGGCCGGCAGCTAGCGTCGCGCAAACCGCGTCGTGACGCTTCACCCTGCCCTCATGCGTTCTCCAGCATTGCTGTAGTACGTGAGCAGCAGTCTCCGAAGAGTCGCATCCAGCACGGCAGGTGGTACACCGGCTGGTACGTCGCTGCCCACGTGAGGTCCGCACCAAAGTGGGGAGGCAGTTAACTCGGGCGTGGTGGTACTGCACGTAATCACGGGCCGGGATAGCATCGGTCCCGTGGTAGACCCAGTTACTGGACAGGGCGCTCGCGGAAGATTACCGGAGCTTCTGTCCGTCCACCGACTCGTGCAGTACCGTCGCCCATAGCTGCCGGCGTGCCTCGGCCGATGGGTCATCGCCCAGCAGCCCGGCTTTGCGCAGCGTGCGCCAGGCCCAGCCAAGTTTACGCTGGACCCTCTGATTTGCATGCGCTGCCCGGGCTGCGGGAAAATCGCTTCCGTTAAATCGGCCAAGGCGGCTGATGATCATTGCCGGGATAAGGGTGGTGAGGAAGGAAATACTCAATCCGTCATCCTCAGCTGAGGCGTGGAAGTAGCCAACCGCCGTGTCGTCGGGGAGCCTAAGCCAGGCGCATACCGCGCGCCTGACTTGTTTGTCGAGCGACTCGAGCCTTCCTGCCGTAGTCCTACCCAGGGCCAGTGTGTGATAGACCCTGGGTAGCAGGAAGAGCCGCAGCATGGTTAGTCGTTGCTGCGGCTTGAGCGGAGCTCTGGTGATGTTATTGAGCTCCGCTCCAAGCTCGGCCTCGACAGTCGTAAGCCCCCCGGGGCTGAACTCGCCTCCTAAGTAACTCAACCTCTGGAGCACGCCGGTTTGGGTCAGAGGGCCGTCCCGTAGTCGAAACAGCGGTTTGACTACGGTTTTGACCTTCTTTACCTTACCGGCGGGCACCTAAGATAAAGCGGTACACTTCGACGGGTTGAGCATCAACCCCATGCCAGCTGCCGTCTCTTCAACCTTAGCGAGTGCCCTCTGCATTTCCCACTTAGAGGATGTTATTAGGGTCGGGTCATCCGCGAACGCGAGACAGGCAATCCGCTCGCCTTCGAGGATAAACCCGACCTCAGAGGGCACGGCCGCAAGGATTTTGTTTGCGACCAGGTTGAAAAGGTTGACCAGGTTGACCAGGGGTCTCCTTGACGAACTACGCGCCGGACTGGTACCGGAGGATACATTCTCCTTTTCGCCGCCAGCCTGGTGGTAGCGCCTTTGTACAGCTCGGCCACGTAGGACACCAAGCCGGTTAGTAGGCCGAGCTGTCCGACGATTGTTGCGAGCGCCCCGTGGCTTATCGTGTCAAATGCCTTTGCGACATCAAGGGTAGCCACGTAGAGCTCGTGACGCAGCGTGCGGGCCGTCCATAAGATGGCGTCGAGGACGAACATATTTTCGGCCGTTCCGTCGGCCGCACAGTGGTCCGAAAGCCCGAATTCTTGGCCAAAACTAATAACTCAAATATTTCTCAGTGGAAATTGCTAGTATTACTATACCCATAGTTTTTTGGCTTGCTGGTTTCGAAAATGAATGCAAAAATGCGAAATTCAAAATGGCGGCCCCAAAATGGCGGATGTTTTTCGCGAAAAATGATACCAATTCGCTGAAATTCATACTAGTAATGTTTTTGGGGTCGCTGATTCCGAAAAAAAAAACAAAAATGCAAAATTCAAAATGGCGGCCCCAAAATGGCGGATGTTTTTCGCGAAAAATGATACCAATTCGCTGAAATTCATACTAGTAATGTTTTTGGGGTCGCTGATTCCGAAAAAAAAAACAAAAATGCAAAATTCAAAATGGCGGCCCCAAAATGGCGGATGTTTTTCGCGAAAAATGATACCAATTCACTGAAATTCATACTAGTAATGTTTTTGGGGTCGCTGATTCCGAAAAAAAGAACAAAAATGCAAAATTTAAAATGGCGGCCCCAAAATGGCGGATGTTTTTCGCGAAAAATGATACCAATTCGCTGAAATTCATACTAGTGATGTTTTTGGGGTCGCCGATTCCGAAAACGAATGCGAAAATGCGAAATTAAAAATGGTGGACCGAAAATGGCGGGAATATTCCGTGAAAAATGATACAACTTTGTTAAAAGTGATATTTTGTAAATTAATTTCTTTAATTCTTACAGATTTTTTTCTTGTTTTGTAGAATCCTCACTTTCATTTGCAGTTGCTTCTTGATCCAGAAAGATGACCTATTTTTGTGAATGATTAAATTATAATTAATATGCTGTTACACTTAGGTACATTACTTTGTATATAATCAATATTTACCGTAACGCTTATCGACTGATCTAACCAGCTTTTGTTATTTTTCAGAAAACGATCCTTAATGCGGCAAGCATTTTGCCATTTTATTTTGAAATTGCAAATAACTTTTTTTAACGCCTGTCGCGAACGATCTTCGATGCGAAAAAAATGTGGTGCTTTATTGAGCAGTTTAACGCCCAAATTTTCGATAAGGTCATCGAGATTTTCGTCCCATTCCTCATGCACGGCATCAAACAGTTGCTGTCGTGTCCACTGCACAACCTCCATCTTGGATCCTATCATTGAAAATGCGAATATTTTACTTACTTTTAATAATTTATAAATTAGAATTATTCACTTTCGTGATAATATTCAGTAGTGCGAGTCCAATGAAATTCAAATTGGACACTATGTACATTACATCAGATACATTTGTAACAGTCCTCAGGTATATGTAAACAAAAGAAAAAGTCTGCATCGCCGCGCTACACTAATCCCACGAGGCGGGACACGAGGCTCCGACCGAGTCGATAAAACACTGCTTCAAAGAATGCTTATTTTTGACCAATGGAGCAAAAACGAGCAGGCGATGCCAACGGTTTCACATTCTCTATACTTTTTCACACTAGGAATCGTTGAGATCTCCGCAGGATCTCCGGGGATCATAACTAATTCTCTACAGATAGTAATGCAATTCAATGAAATAGGTTATTTTGCAGCACTCGTATTGCATCATTAATATCATCGCCATAAATTCCGAAACTTGGTTCTTTCACAAAATTTATGTAATTCACTTACCTTGAGGAATAATATCCATTTTGATTGACTCGATTTTGATGCAAATTGAAAAAACTATAGCCTTTTTTATCCCGCGCTCGAAAGCGTGCACACACCACAGTCCCGCGCGAGTCTTGACAAAGGTCACTTTCGAGGGTTTACCACAGGCCATAGAATGAATATAAACATCTGTCCTTTTGGATTTCAAAGCTCTAATGCTATCTATTGACAAATATGTGAAGCTTTACCTCGGATGATAACTTTCGGTTTTGGGGGTTTTGGCCAGGAATTCGGGTTTTCGGACCACTGTGGGCCGCAATAAACGCACGCTGGCGATCGTCGGTAAGGTTGGCAGATCTAAGGCGGACAGCAAGAATGCGGTGGAGTTGGCGAACCACTAACGAGCCAATCGAAATTGGTCGGTAGTCCCCAGAATTTTCCGGTACCTTTTTCTTCGGAATGAAGATAGCCCGGCTCTGAAGGAGTTGTCTTGGGAACCCCCCCTTGAGCATGACGACATTATAGAGGAGCGCGCGGGTAGATGGTGATATCGCGCGCCACTGCCTCGCCGTAACCATGTCTGGACCGGGTGACGACGACACGGGGACCTTGATGTCGTCAATCTCCTGAGCGGAGATTGAGTCCCACGTGTACCGTACCTCGGGTCTTTCGGGCGGGATCCCAGAAGGTCCTGCGTAGTCCTTAGACGGATGTCCAAGAAGTGAGCCCCAGTGCGTGACTAATTCGTCCACGGTGTGGTTGGTCAAACTGGGGCCTCCTTCTAGGATCTCCCTAGCTACGTGACGTCGATGGTTTTTCCACCCGGTCTAGACTCTGGCGTACTCACGACGACGCAGTATCTTCCTTGACGGCAGCTGTCCATACCTCTGGCGGATTGAGTTTGCGGCCGGCTCACGGCGCCTGGATCCAGCTGCAGCAGCTGCAGGGGGAAATACTCTGCCTAACCACTCGATTATGGCGACGTCTGTATTTCCCCCATCAAGAGCATCATCAGCGATGTCGGCCAACTCGTTGGCATGATGATGCTCCTTCTGCCGGGCTATCACGATCAAGCGACGTATAGCTCCGGCAAGGTCCTGCCCCCAAGTTGTAGCGGGAGCAGGTGCCGCTGGGGTGGGTGGTGTTACCCTTGCTGGATCGGCGAAGGGAGAGCGCTCACGCGGTGACGGCAGCGAACGGCTCTTTCGTCCCGGTAGTCTAGTAGGAGTCCCAGGGGGCGAGTGGGCAGCCTCTAGTTGGTGCTGTGCTGCCCCAACCATTCTTCCGTAGTCCGGCCTGCGCCGGACCCCTTTAATCGCCTCCTGGGTCCTACCGGGGACCAGAGCGAGAAGGTGTAGGTTCATGAACCTCACTCCTCGCTCGGTGGCCTGAGCCTCCTCGCGTGCCATCATACGCAATTCTTCATCCCTCCACCTGAGCTTGGTGCCGGGCAGTTCAATAGCCGCATTTACATCCACAGGGTGCCGTATCCTGCGGTGAACTCCAAGCCCTCGCTTTGTAGCGATGTCCTGCTCGCAGTCACCGCAGGAATACCGCTAGGGTGCTGGGTCTGGGTCGATAGGGTGCGGTTCGTCTTCAGGGACTGGCGTGGGGTCGTCCACTACCCCCACAGCCGCCTCTGAGGAATCGGCTAGCTCCCCCCGGGTGCTTGTTCCAGCAGGCCCGCCGGGCTGAGGCACGTGGCAGGTTCTGCTTTCAACCTCTTTTGTTTGCGGGCCTGCTGAAAGTTAGTGGGGGAGGCTAGCGACCCCCCCCCCACCCTCAAACCCCCGCCGTTTATTGGCCGCCCGCCAGTGGCCGGTCGGTGGGCACGTAGCGGTTTCCCGAGGGGAGCCGTCTTTGGGTGGCCGACAGCCAACCGTCGTTAGCTAGATGCAGGTTGTAATACCCGCACCCATTGCCCGACTCTCACCACGAGGAGGTGACGGTTGGCACATGTGTGTTGCAGCTAGGACGAGCACTCTGCCACCGCTCCGACACCCAGCCACAACCCACTTGAGAGAGTCAAAGTCGAAGTTACTCCCGCCGTTTACCCGCGCTTGCTCGAATTTCTTCACGTTGACATTCAGAGCACGGGGCAGGAATCACATTGCGTCAACACCCGCTAGGTCCATCGCAATGCTTTGTTTTATTCAGACAGTCGAATTCCCCCAGCCCGTGTCAGTTCCGAGCTGACCGTCAAATGGCGGCCGAAGAGGACGACGGCAACGGCGAACCGCCGCCGAAGCCTTGCAGCAAGGAAGATCCGCGGGAGGTCAAGGCACGGGACCGAGCTCGGATCCGGTTATTACCATTACCTCGCCCAGGCCCGGTACGTCAGCCAAACCCGCTTGCCGACCAATCCTGACACGCCCCTATCCTCAGAGCCAATCCTTATTTCGAAGTTACGGATCCAATTTGCCGACTTCCCTTACCTACATTAGTCTATCGACTAGAGGCTCTTCACCTTGGGGACCTGCTGCAGATATGGGTACGAACCGGCGCGAGACCTCCACGTGGCCCTCTCCTGGATTTTCAAGGTCCGAGGGAAAGATCGGGACACTGCCGCAACTGCAGTGCTCTTCACGTTCCAAACCCTATCTCCCTGCCGGAGGATTCCAGGGAACTCGAACGCTTAAACAGAAAAGAAAACTCTTTCCGGATCTCCCGACGGCGTCTCCAGGTCTTTTTGGGTTACCCCGACGAACTCTCTAGCGAGGGCCCGACTTGTAAACGGTTCCGCTGCCGGGTTCCGGAATAGGAACCGGATTATCTTTCGCCCGACGGGGGTGTCACATTTCAAACCGCGCGCGCCCACGCCGGGGGGAACATCGAAAGAGGCCCGACGTTCGCACAATCACCGGCGTCACGACGCGCGTGTCAGGTATAGAAATACACCAACATCCTCATCGGATTTCTCCTAGGGCTTAGGTTCGACTGACTTGTGTGAAACGGCTGTTCACACAAAACCCTTCTCCACGTCAGTCCTCCAGGGCCTCGCTGGAGTATTTGCTACCACAACCAAGATCTGCACCGACAGCGGCTCCAGGCAGGCTCACGCTCAGACATTTCTGCGCACAACGCCGCGACCCTCCCACTCGTCAGAGCTTCATAACGGCCGAGGCCGCCTCGTATGCCGCTGACGGTTGAGTATAGGCGCGACGCTTCAGCGCAGTCCATTTTCAGGACTAGTTGCTTCGGCAGGTGAGTTGTTACACACTCCTGAGCGGGTTCCGACTTCCATGGCCACCGTCTTGCTGTCCTAAGCAACCAACGCCTTTCATGGTATCCCAAAAGCGTCGACTTTGGCGCCTTAACTCGGCGTTTGGTTCACCCCACAGCGCCAGTTCTGCTTACAAAAAGTGGCCCACTTGGCACTCTGATCCGAGATCTCGTGACTTTATAGTTCGAGCAAGGCAGAAATCTCACCCATTCAAAATTCGAGAATAGGTTGAGGTCGTTTCGGCCCCAAGGCCTCTAATCATTCGCTTTACCAGATGAGACTCGTGTACGTTTTGCACGCGAGTGCCAGCTATCCTGAAGGAAACTTCGGAGGGAACCAGCTACTAGATGGTTCGATTACTCTTTTGCCCCTATACCCAGTTCCGACGATCGATTTGCACGTCAGAATCGCTACGGACCTCCATCAGGGTTTTCCCTGACTTTGTCCTGACCAGGCAGAGTTCACCATCTTTCGGGTCCCAACGTGTACGCTCTGGGTGCGCATCTTCTCGCAGTGAGAACGAGACGCCCTGGGAGTGCAGGGCCGCGTCGTGACGCGGCCCATCCTCCCTCGGTCGGCGCTGGGCTGACCTTCACTTTTATTTCGCCTTTAGGTTTGTTGGTCCCAATAACTCGCGCACATGTCAGACTCCTTGATCCGTGTTTCAAGACAGGTCCTGGAAGTACCCAAAGCAATAGCGTCGCCGACCGGTATTTGATAATTCGAACGAGCCAGCCAGAGGACACCGCCGGCCAACAGCTGGCCAGGCCCGGGGACGGCGCTAGGTCCGACCACCGGGAAATGCTGACCGCGCTTGCGGCGGGCCCGACGCAGTTCAATGCGGCTCTATACCGTGCGGGTACCGCCGGGCAGCCGGACGGGCAACTGGAGGTCTGCCCCGACCAGAACGCCGAGACAGGCAGCCGACCGGGCCTTAGACCGACATTCAACGGGTCGCGACGTCCTACTAGGGAAGAAGTGCACGCCGGCGCCGCCGGACATTATACCGCGACCGAGTGCCGTGGACGCGAGGTCCCGACATCACGAGCCGCGGCGAAGCCTGCGTCGCTGACGATGAATCTCCCCGTTCGATCTTTGGGGTTTCTCAGGTTTACCCCTAAACGGTTTCACGTACTCTTGAACTCTCTCTTCAAAGTTCTTTTCAACTTTTCCTTACGGTACTTGTTCGCTATCGGTCTCGTGGTCATATTTAGCCTTAGATGGAGTTTACCACCCACTTAGAGCTGCACTCTCAAGCAACCCGACTCTGAGGAGAGATCCTCCCGTGGCGCGTCCCGGTCACTACGGGCCTAGCACCCTCTGCGGGTAAGTGGCCCCATTCAAGATGGACTTGGACGCGGGCCGACGCCCCGGGATAAGTGGATCCTCCCAAACACTACATTTCCCGGCGGCAGAACCGCGGGATTCAGTGCTGGGCTGTTTCCTGTTCGCTCGCCGCTACTGAGAAAATCCTAGTGAGTTTTTTTTCCTCCGCTCAGTAATATGCTTAAATTCAGCAGGTAGTCTTGCCTGCTCTGAGGTCGTCGTAAGATTGCGAGTTCGTTGTCGGCGACGGTCGTTCGTTTAAGAACAGCACCGTCGACACGTACGAGGACACAACGTATCTCTTCCATACGTTCGAGTCACGGAAACGACCGTAAACACGCTTGCCGTACGGGAGACTCCAGAGCCCCCCGCGGCAAAACGTGGAACGGAACTTTATCACATGAGCGGCAAACCGACCGCGCGCGGTCTGTGTGTCGCCGTGCCGAAATTGTTAGTTCTTTTGACTATCGCTAGCACCGGAACGTGACGAACGGCAGCGTCAGCTTGACCCCGCGATCCACGGCGACGCGTCGTGACCGTGACATACGTGTTCGTTTGAGGCGACGCGACCCGTTGCCGCGCGACCGGCGCCCGACACGGGCTGCGAACGCCTAGTCATTTGCTCGCGAAGGCACGGTGCGCTGTTCCCCCGGGGGGGTTTTTGCAGCACCGTTGCCAACGGAGCAGTCTGTCGTTGTTAAACGACCCTCAGCTAGGCGTGGTCCGGGAATCGTATCCGTGGACCGCAATGTGCGTTCGAAATGTCAATGTTCACGTGTCCTGCAGTTCACAAGTTGACGCGCAATTAGCTGCGTTCTTCATCGACCCACGAGCCAAGTGATTCACCGTTCAGGGTAATCATATATGTGAATTTCGCATTGAAAATGCTGAAATTACGGTTGTTACCGGCTTTCTGTGGTCGTAAGCGCGACGCCGCGTGCGTCAGCCCTTGCGCGGTTGCGCGCGGAAAGGAACGCGCGCCGCGCGTCAAATTTCGTTCGTGCGATGGTCCAAGAGCCGACGTCGCCTCGACTTCACGGGTCGTCTCTGCCGGGATGAACCGGCGCCGGACCCGATCGGCTCGCAATGCAAATGATTGACGGCGGACGGCAGTGGGCCGCGTCAGCGAGTCCCGGGCATCGCTGCCCTCGACGCTGACGCGAGCTTCCTCGTACGGGCGAAAATTCTCTTCGAAGCCTACCGCGTTCGCGACCTGCGTCCGGGGTGTAACGGCGTTGCACCGAGGACACCCGGGCGCAGACAGGCTGCCCGCGGAGGAGCGCTAAGACCAGCTTTGCACGTCTCTCTTGTACGACCTGGCCGGGTCGAACGAGTCGAGGCAAGACGCGGAGCGGTCCCCTCTCGGCACCGAGTCGGCCGGAGGTGCGAACGACCCGCCGCTGCTCCGCGCTGGACGCGGAGCGACGGGTCGACGCCTCGGCGCGAGTCGGTCGTCGGGCGGTTTTAGCCGGCGACTGCGCTCGTCGCGACCGCGGCGAAAGCCGAACCCATCGGATCCGGCGTCAGCATCGCGTTTGTTGTCACGACGATTGTGTTGCGCGCCGCGGCAAACGGGCCCGACCGTTACGTCGTTTAAAGTTTTGTGAAAGTTTGTTCGCGACACGTGGGCGTGACACGCCGCTCTCGCGGTGAGACAGCCCTGCGCGATTACGAGTCGCTGCTTCGGCAGTACGGAACGTTAATGATCCTTCCGCGGGTTCACCTACGGAAACCTTGGTACGACTTTTACGTCCTCTGAATGATCAAGTTTGGTCATCTTCCCGGCAACATCGGCAATGCCGAGACATAGCCGCGTACCAGTCCGAAGACCTCACTAAATCATTCAATCGGTAGTAGCGACGGGCGGTGTGTACAAAGGGCAGGGACGTAATCAACGCGAGCTTATGACTCGCGCTTACTGGGAATTCCTCGTTCATGGGGAATAATTGCAAGCCCCAATCCCTAGCACGAAGGAGGTTCAGCGGGTTACCCGGGCCTTTCGGCCAGGGAAGACACGCTGATTTCTTTAGTGTAGCGCGCGTGCGGCCCGGAACATCTGAAGGCATCACAGACCTGTGATTGCTCAATCGTGTGCGGCTAGAAGCCGCCTGTCCCTCTGAGAAGATTCATTCGTACGCCGGTAGTAAAAACCGCCCGACCGAGGCCGGGGGCTTTTAAGATACCGGAAGGTACGCCTATTTAGCAGGCTAGAGTCTCGTTCGTTATCAGAATTAACCAGACAAATCGCTCCACCGACTAAGAACGGCCATGCACCACCACCCACCGAATCAAGAAAGAGCTCTCAATCTGTCAATCCTTCCGGTGTCCGGGCCTGGTGATGTTTTCCGTGTTGAATCAAATTGAGCCGCAGGCTCCACTTCTGGTGGTGCCCTTCCGTCAATTCCTTTAAGTTTCAGCTTTGCAACCATACTTCCCCCAGAACCCAAAAGCTTTGGTTTCTTGGAAGCTGCCTGCCGAGTCGTCGGGGGAACTTCGGCGGATCGCTAGCTGGCATCGTTTATAGTTAAAACTAGGGCGGTATCTGATCGCCTTCGAACCGCTTACTTTCGTTCTTGATTAAGGAAAACATTTTTGGCAAATGCTTTCGCTTCTGTCCGTCTTGCGACGATCCAAGAATTTCACCTCTAACGTCGCAATACGAATGCTCTTATCTGTCCCTATCAATCATTACCTCGGGGTTACTAAAACCAACAAAATAGAACCAAGGTCCTATTTCATCATTCCATGCACACAGTATTCAGGCGAAAACAGCCTGCTTCAAGCACTCCAATTTGTTCAAAGTGAACGTACCGGCCCTCCCCGATACTCAGTGAAGAGCACCGCGATGGAATATCAGTTGGGCCGCCCCGGAGGGCTAAGCCCACTGGTAGGACGTCCCACATTCAGGCCAGTTAGACACCGCGAGCGGTGAACCGACAGCGTGGGACACAGATTCAACTACGAGCTTTTTAACCGCAACAACTTCAATATACGCCGTTGGAGCTGGAATTACCGCGGCTGCTGGCACCAGACTTGCCCTCCAATGTATTCTCGTTAAGGGATTTGAAGTGTACTCATTCCGATCACGGGGCCTCGGATGAGTCCCGTATCGTTATTTTTCGTCACTACCTTTCCGTGCCGGGAGTTGGTAATTTGCGCGCCTGCTGCCTTTCTTGGATGTGGCAGCCGTTTCTCAGGCTCCCTCTCCGGAATCGAACCCTGATTCCCCGTGACCCGTTACAACCATGGTAGGCGCAGAGCCTACCATCGACGGTTGATACGGCAGACATTTGAAAGAAGCGTCGCCGGTACGAGACCGTGCGATCAGCCCAAAGTTATTCAGAGTCACCAAGGTAAACGGCGGACGGGACGTATCCGCCGCCGATTGGTTTTGATCTAATAAAAGCATTCCTTCTATCTCTGGCCGGAACTCTGTTTGCATGTATTAGTTCTAGAATTACCACAGTTATCCAAGTAAATGAGTGTACGATCTAAGAAACCATAACTGATTTCATGAGCCATTAGAGATTTCTCCCTAATTTGGCTTGCACTGGGAAATGCACGGCTTAATCTTTGAGACAAGCATACGACTACTAACAGGATCAACCAGGGAGCTTCCATACAAAATCTCGGCTCGGACGTGCGCCACCCATCGCCGAACGGGTCTCGATGCCCGGTTGGCCGCGCGTTTTCTGTGTGTTTCGGGACTGCACGCAGGCAGCCCCGGTTCCGTGTGCCGCCACCTCGACACTCGGCTTATAAGCGTTCGAACAATCTCCCGTACCCTACGGCTAGATTGCAAGCGTCTTGGATACGTTGTTGTAACATCTCTGGTCTTTGAGTGTACGCTCGGAAAGAAGCAAGTTGACGCGTGCGTTGGAGCGTTCCGCCTTCCGTGTTTCACGGAGAGCCGAACTTCTTAGTACCGCGTCAAGGGCCATTCGGTCTGAGACACCGACCCGCGGTAATGCAGTGACAATAGATGGAACAACGCGAGTCGCGTAGTTTCTTTGGCACGAGCCACCGAACGGTCCGCGAACGCCCGCTCCTGGTCTACGCCGACGTACGTATCGTGCTCGAGCACGTACCGGTACGGCGTAGCAGGCGGACGACGGGAGACCGGCCCGACCGACTCGCTCCTCTTACTAGTAGGAGCCTGGCCGCTAGGACGTCGGCGCCGGTACGGTGGTAGCACGGTCGGCTTACGGGGCGAAACCTCCGCGGGCTATCGAAAAAATTTCGAACTCCGGGAACTGTCGAAATTGACCGAGGCTCATTTGACGATGTTCCGACAGGCTCCCGGCCCGGATCGACTCCGGGACGCCGCGCATCGCCTTTCGGTCGACTCGGACCGAAATTTTTACAAGTCCCGTCTGTCCAGATCGACTCCGGGACGCCGCGCGTCGCCTTTCGCTCGTCTCAGACCGAAATTTTTACAAGTCCCGTCGGCCCGGATCGACTTCGGGAGGCCGCGCATCGCCCTTCGCTCGACTCGGAACGAAACTCCATCGAGTCCCGTCGACCCGTATTGACTTCGGGACGCCGCGCGTCGCCTTTTGGTCGACTCGGACCGAAATTTTCACAAGTCCTGCCGGCCCGGCTCGACTTCGGGACGCAGCGCGTCGCCTTCCGCTCGACTCGTACCGCAGCTTTAACGAGTCCCGTCGGCCCGTATTGATTGATTGATTGAATAAATTTATCAAGGCCATGGGGTACAACCCCATACAGCCCAGTAAGATAGTACATCAGCAATATTATTTGTAATTTACATAATATAAGATTCATACATGTAGTAAAAAAAATTTCTTTAAATTCAACAAGAGATCTTACATGCTAAGTTTAACAATTTCATAATTTCATAATTTTAAGTATAATCCCTGTTCACAACAACGTTGTGAATACAACACGTCGGTCGCGCTCCTTCCAACTCACGCGAGGCAACCAGCCTCGCACACTTTCTAATCACGCGACCCAGAAGAAAGTGTGACGTCACGCATGCCGCTCACGCCACCCACGCAGCTGAACGCGTGCGTAATCACCGAACGTGGTCTTTCGCTATCAAAGATCCACCGAGGCTGGAATAAGAGACGGCCGATCAGACCGATCGGAAGGGCACTTCGGGTTCAACTCTTCTAAAGCACCCAACTGACTCTGACGCTTCAACGACGCCGTTCCAGCCCATCGACGCTACAACGACTGTGACTGACTCTGCGACTGCTGACTGACTCCGCGACAAACCTGACTACACGACATTGTATAACGGACCGTTTTTATCTGGCTTCGGCCAGTGAACACCAAAGAACAACTGCACCCAACCCGCCTGTCCCTTGGACTCTACATCGAATTGACGTTCCCACACGACCACTGACGAGACCACCAGCCGTACTTCTTTCCTTATGGGATGTACGCCGAGCACGCTTAACCTCTCCGAGCTATTACCGGCGCATCCCAGCTCCCGTATCACCGTTTCCTGAGCCACAGCGTTCTTGTGCGACAATAGCCACCCAGACGACAGACAGCGAGTCGGAGTCTCCGGTGAAAGCAGCTGAGAACCGCCGTCCCCCAACGCCTCCCAGCTCACCTGAGAGCAGATACGCTCCGCCACCCAGGACTGCAACCGAACCCCCTAGACGACCGACATCTGCACTGAAGCCTCCACCACATTGTTTTACCACTAAAACTACCCCATGCATTACTTGGCAACCAGTCCAATAACTGTATATATGTAAATAAAATAAATAATAAGTATAAATAAACTCAACACCACAACTCGTCTTTGATTTCAAGTGACTCACACCTTCCACGCGGTTCGTTCGAACTACAAGCTCCCAAAAAGCGAACATCCCAACTATAACCTCTTTGTTTATCTTCAGATATCAGCAGATTTCTTAATTTTGGTAAGCATAGTAACATAGTAATAGAAACAGTCTTTAGAGTATACATATCACAAAGTATTTTATATTTGGTTACAATTTCATTTAATAACTAAAACTAAGTGACACAACTTATGCCAAAAAGGTACTGCTACATATCTAAAAAATGAGTTAAGACACTGTCGTGTGGTAGCGGGCTTAGTATCAAGTTTGGGTCTTGCTCCACCCTAAAACGCCACCGATCAACTTCAGTCTCAACGAGTTTTGTAAGCACTTCTGATTCAAAGCCACTAAGACGTTGAAGGTCAAACATGATGTTGCGATCTACCAAGGAGTTTATAAAACGCGATGCAACATAGTGAAACGAGGTATCAAGCTTCTTAGATCGTGCCACACTTATCAATAATGGCGCGGGAGGATAACGTGGTGTAACACGTCTCTGCTCAGCGTCAGCCCTTAGTTTGAAAAGATCAAATAGATACGTAGGTTTTCTTGAAGAAATCACAGTGTAGGCTAGAGTAGTAATAATGCATAATCGTCTATTCTCAACAGTAAGCCAACCAAGGGACAAACGATATGGCGTTATTGGAGTTTGCCAAGGAATATAACCTTGAACGAATCGAATACAGGTATTCATAAGACGATGAAGCTTTAAGTTTTGTGCTTGTGTTAAATCATTGTATACCGCTGCTGCATAGTCAAAGTGAGGAAAAATAAGAGATTCTACAAGGCGTTTTCTAAGAGATCGTGTAAGTGCATGCCTATGAAATCGCAGGGAATAAGGCGCCCCATGAACACGGCTAGAAATCTGACTAATATGCTTGTCCCAGTTTAAGGTTGAGGAAAGTTGAACTCCGAGATCAGTTACATCACTAGAGTAGTCAAAAGCGACACCATTAATTACAACTCTTGGAAGTGCGGAAAAATCAATACCGGAGATGTAAGCTTGACTACCTAAAATAATTAGCTTAGTTTTATCAGGATTCAGTCTAATCAAGTTCCGTTGGGCCCACTCAAAAACACGAAACGCATCCTCAGAAAGCCTGAGTATATGTTAATGTAATTTACTGGGCGAGCAGTGTAGATAGATACGAGTATCATCTGCGTATGTTCCATGTCTGGAATAAGTCAGAACTTGTGGAAGATCGTTGATAAAGATCGCAAATAACAAAGGCCCAAGTACACTTCCCTGAGGAACGCCTGCAAAAGTTTCAACAGGGTCAGAATGTGTACCATTCCCATTTTTAACTACTTGAGTTCTGCCCGATAAATAATCAGCAAGCTATCTGATGACGCGATCAGAGCAGTTGATTGCACGTAATTTTCGTAAGAGTAGTTTGTGTGAAACAGTATCAAAGGCTTTTGAGAAATCAAATAGTATCAATGGTGTGAGCTCACCCTGTTCAATACCCATTCTGACTGCTTCTATGAATCCTAGTGGAGCAGTTTGAGTTGAATATCCCGGTCTAAAACCAGATTGATGAGGATCTAAGAGATTATGAGTATTAAGATATCCAAGTAGTTGCTCATGTATCACACGTTCAAATAATTTGGAAAATTCAGAAAGAATAGCTATAGGACGCGTATGTGAAGGTGTAGCGGGCGGATTCACTTTTGACAGAGGTGTGATTGAGGCCAATTTCCCACAGCTAGAAAAAGTTTCTTGTTCAACAGATCTATTAAAAATCTCAATCAAATACGGACGAAGGACTGGGTATACGATTTTAAGCATTTCTGTTGATACTTAATCGGAGCCAGTACAATTCTTCTGAGCCTTTGCTAATGCTCGATCAATATCTTCACCTGTTATAGGTTTAAATTCAAAAAGACTCGGAAGACTACTCCTAAGTGGACAAGAGTTAATATCAAGAATTTCATTCGGCAGAAGAGGTTGTTATGCACGAGAGACAGCAGCAAAGTGTTGATTTAAAACATGTGGGGAGAAGTACTTGAGTGGAGAAGGAGTTTTTGGTGCTGTCAAATTCATGCTTCTAAGTATGTTCCAAGTAGTTTTCGAGTCCGGAGATGAGTTGAGTAAAGTCGTGTAATAGCCATTTTTAGCAACATCTATATTGTTTCTAACTCTAGCTCGCAATTCAGTAAACAATTTTCGATCAGCGGGACGACCGTATAGGTGTGCTCTACGATAGGCAGCACTCCTTTTCCGCATCAGTGTGCGAATGTCAGCCGAAATCCATGGCTTGTTTTGCGCACGAATTGTAACAGTTCTCTTCGGCGCGTGAACATCAAAAGTAGAGAGTACGTTATTGATGAGAATTGTAGTTATACAGGACAAACTAGAGGATTGTGTCGGAGAGTGAAGCAATCCATTAATATTACTATTATGATAATCGTGACTTAAATTTTGATTATGACTAGGCTCAGCCGATAAATCCAGTACCAGCCGCGAATGAAGTTCATCATAAAGAGAGTTGAGATTCAAATTTTTTAAGTTACGATGAGTGACTACTTTCGGTTCTATTTCCAGTGCTGGAAAATCATACTCAATTAAGATGAGGTCATGACCACCTGCAAAAGGAGCATCAGTTTTCGAGTAGGAACGAACCAAATCTAGGTTCGGAACAATAAATAAATCTAACCAGGTATGAGTTTGAGTACCATTACTATGGAATTGATGATGAGTAGGTTCAGACGGGACAGGCACTAAATTATGTTCAAGAAGATAATTACGAAGAAAGTTTGAGTCCGGATGACTCCTGTGCATGGGTAAATTAAAGTCACCCGCGATAATAAGATCAGTATAATTCGCAGATAATCGTGTAATTATATCAAACACGTCATATGGGTAGATTCCATGGGGTCGACGATAAACAGCCGCTAGTAAAATACTAGTTGTACTATGTCTAACCTCTATAATTAAATACTCTGCCTTATTATCAAATTGGTGATTAGAGCTAGCTAATACTTTAGTTTTATAACATTCACGAATATATAAGAATATTCCTCCACCTTCCTTTCCAATACGATCCTGACGATAACGATGATAGCCTGGAAGATGGTAAGTTTTTTCAGAATCTCCATGAACAAGAAAAGTTTCAGTAAGAGCAATAGCATCATAAGTAGGATTTATTGAAAAATAAGTTTCTAAACTATTGAAATTGGCTGATATGTGATTTATATTACCATGACAAAATCTAAAATATCTTCTCGAATTAAAAGGTTCATTTTGCGGCTGAGCGGTAAGTTGCTATTTTTGTTGTTGTTGTCGCGTGTTGCTAACACGACGATCAAGCGGTTGAAGTTTGTTGAGATCTTCAACTGAATAGACGGGAATGAGAAGAGCTGTACTGTTAGTACGCATGTAAACTATTAAGTTTCGTACAACAGGTCTAATATAATTCAGTGCTTCGGCTTTCGAAATAGTGGCACGAAGTAGATCATAGGTTTGTTTAGGCCAAACAGCATTCATAAAGACTGGTTTTTCACTACCAGAGCCAGAAATGATTTGCGCAGTCTTTTCCTTAAGCAAATGCGACTGGGATGTAAAATTATTGCGTACTGTAGGGGACACAAGTTTGACCATAAGAGTTAAGAATTCGGGAGAAAGAGCTGAATTATCAGCTGTAGTTTCATTTGCAGCATTAGCTGAGACATCAGCTGACTGTGCAAAGGGCAATTGCCAAATAACAGATACATACTGTAAATTATGGTCATTTTTAGTCGCTTCAAATACTTTTTCAACCGCATTATCATATTCATTTGTCGGGGATTTAGGAACGCCCGTAATACGTACTTCACACGAATCGGAAAGTAACTCCCAGTCTTTAATACTTTTAAGGGTCGACTTAATATCATTCAACTCCCTAGAGTTGACTCGATTTTCATTTTCAAGACGCGTTATTCTAGTAAACAAATCTGCTAACTTTCGATTCACTCCATTTGTAAAAGGATCAAATTTTTGAGTTGACCACGCCTCAAACCAAGGTGGCATATTTCTATCGCCCATGTTTGCGGAAGAATCTGTTAAAGGAGCTACGGAACAAGCAACTTTTTGCCTTTGCAAGTTCATTGGGGACGGAGGAGACCGTTCGTTGGTTAGTCGTTTGCAAGATACTTCTTTGCTAGCGTTTGAAGACAGTGGAATCGAAGATAGCAAGAGTTCAGATTGACCAATGTTTCTACTAACTGAATTATCACTAGTGGCAAGAGTACCAGATAGACCACCAGCAGAAGGAGAACGTAATTTCATGCAAAGTGCACACCAATATAATCCAATGTTCCACCGCCAAGTACCTTTCAAGCAGGACGAGTGAAAAACTCTACTACACAACTTAGACTTTCTAAGCGATTTAGAGCCTGGTAATACAATGTCATTACATGCAGGGCAAACTCGATCACTCATGTTTCAAAAAAGATTTTACAAAGTAAGTTAACATTGCCACTATTATATATATCTTTCGAAACAATAAAAATAATACTTCAAAAACATTGTTAAGAACTTTTAGATTAAACAATGACAGTAGTGGCAGTATGTTATGCCCTTGTGAACACTTTAATGTGTATCAAAATAAGGTAAAGTGAAGTGAAGTTCCCCGCACTAATAGGCAACCAGTCACACCTACTTGTAGTACTGGATACTATTTACGGATTGAGTGAAGATATCCAAGCTGATCTGCGCTGAGTGTAGTTTCAAGAATTCGCGCGCTTCACGATGATGAAAAAGCGCATGCGCCAACTCTCAAATGTTCTGCAGCGACTATGTGACTTGAAGATTAACGCTTGGCGAACATAACCTCCAAGAAGAAACGTTCAGACAAATTCGAGAAACCTGGCTCAGAAAAAATGCGAGTCTTGTTGAAGATGATCAAAGGTGCGAGAGCCAGCGGTTCCCCGAACTGTCCATACTATCCTAGGTTGCAGATAGATGGATCGCGGTCCTACGAAGATCCAACAAGCAATTCCCTAGCGGTCGTCCAATAGCAAGAGGGAAGGCAGCGTGGGAGTTGTGAACTACGTGACAATCGTCCGTCAACTGTCAAAGTCGTTACAGTCAGGAATCGACTCCGGAACGCCGCGCATCGCCTTTCGCTCGTCTCGGACCGAAATTTTTACAAGTCCCGTCGGCCCGGATCGACTCCGGGAGGCCGCGCATCGCCCTTCGCTCGACTCGGAACGAAACTTCATCGAGTCCCGTCGGCCCGTATCGACTCCGGAACGCCGCGCATCGCCTTTCTGTCGACTCGGACCGAAAGTTTTACAAGTCCCGTCGGTCCGGATCGACTCCGGGACGCCGCGCGTCGCCTTTCGCTCGACTCGGACTGCAGCTTCAACAGGTTCCGTCGGCCCGTATCGACTCCGGGACGCTGCGCGTCGCCTTTCGCTCGACTCGGACCGAAATTTTCACAAGTCCAGTCGGCCCGTATCGACTCCGGGACGCCGCGCATCGCCCTTCTGTCGACTCGAAACGAAAGTTTTACAAGTCCCGTCGGTCCGGATCGACGCCGGGACGCCGCGCTTCGCCTCTCGCTCGACTCGTGCCAAAGCTTTAACGAGTCCCGTCGGCCCGTATCGACTCGGGGACGCCGCGCGTCGCCTTTCGCTCGACTCGGACCGAAATTTTTACAAGTCCCGTCGGCCCAGATCGACTCCGGGAGGCCGCGCATCGCCCTTTGCTCGACTCGTGCCGCAGCTTTAACGGGTCCCGTCGGCCCGTATCGACTTCGGGACGCCGCGCATCGCCTTTCGCTCGTCTCGGACCAAAATTTTTACAAGTCTTGTCGGCCCGTATCGACTCCGGGACGCCGCGCATCGCCCTTCTGTCGACTCGGACCGCAGCTTCAACAGGTCCCGTCAGCCCGTATCGACTCCGGGACGCCGCGCATCGCCCTTCGCTCGAATTGGACCGCAACTTCATCGAGTCCCGTCGGCCCGTATCGACTTCGGGACGCCGCGCGTCGCCTCTCAGTCGACTCGAACCGAAATTTTCACAAGTGTCCCGTCGCGCCGCATCGGGGGTTCCTCCGTCCGCCGTCGTCCCATTGGCCCAGGGACGCGACGCATCGCTTTTCGCTCGACTCGTACCGAAGCTTTAACGAGTCCCGTCGGCCCGTATCGACTTCGGGACGCCGCGCATCGCCTTTCGCTCGTCTCGGACCGAAATTTTCACAAGTCTCGTCGGCCCGTATCGACTCCGGGACGCCGCGCATCGCCTTTCTGTCGACTCGGACCGAAATTTTTACAAGTCCCGTCGGCCCGGATCGACTCCGGTACGCCGCGCGTCGCCTTTCGCTCGACTTGGACCGAAATTTTCACAAGTCCAGTCGGCCCGTATCGACTCCAGGACGCCGCGCATCGCCCTTCTGTCGACTCGGACCGAAAGTTTTACAAGTCCCGTCGGTCCGGATCGACTCCGGGACGCCGCGCTTCGCCTCTTGCTCGACTCGTGCCAAAGCTTTAACGAGTCCCGTCGGCCCGTATCGACTCGGGGACGCCGCGCGTCGCCTTTCGCTCGACTAGGACCGAAATTTTTACAAGTCCCTTCGGCCCGTATCGACTCCGGGACGCCGCGCATCGCCCTTCTGTCGACTCGCACCGGATCGACTCCGGGACGCCGCGCGTCGCCTTTCGCTCGACTCGGACCGAAATTTTCACAAGTCCGGTCGACCTGTATCGACTTCGGGACGCCGCGCATCGCCTCTCGGTCGACTCGGACCGAAATTTTCACAAGTGTCCCGTCGCGCCGCATCGGGGGTCTGTCCGACCGCCGTCGTCACATCGGCCCCGGGACGCGGCGCATTGCCTTTTGGTCGACCCGGACGAAAATTTCCACAAGTCCCGCCGTGCCACGGTCGGTTTGCGGGTCGAGCGCCGACTATCACGAGACACGGCGCATTGCCTTTTCGTCGCCTGGGACGAAAAAAATTCCCAAGTCCCTTGGGGATCGAGGACGACGGCCGACGGTCGACGTATCATCGGAAGAATGATTGCGGCCTATAATACCGTCGCCGAATCCCGCGACGTACCGAAGGGGTCCACCGGTCCCTTCGGTCGCGCTTGTCGGCCTTGCGTTCGCCGACCGGCGATCCGAGCTGCTGCCTCGGATATATCTCGAGTGGCAACATGTACGGAAAAAAAATTTTCTATTCCAAGTCCCCGCACTCGCATTGCTATAGCACCCGCTCGGCGAGGAGAGCACGGCCGCGCCGGTCCGCCTGCGACTCGTCCGACATGGGACGAGCGACGCGTCGCGTGACCGGCGTCGAGCCAGCGCTCTGCAAACACAAACACATTGGGGCCTCGTCTAACCGACAAGACGAATCCCCAAGACAAGGGCTGAGTCTCAACAGATCGCAGCGTGGTAACTGCTCTACCGAGTACAACACCCCGCCGGGTACCTAAGTCGTCTACAGACGATTCCGAGTCTCGTCATCGAAATGGATCACCCATGATCGACCGTTCGAGGTCAGACCGACGAGCGGGAAGATCCCGACGAAGGCCGAAGACCCCGCCCGGCAAACAGGGCTCGTGCGACGACCGGTCCGTGGACCGGCCACCTAGTAAAGTCACATTGTTTCGAGCCTTTCGACCCACGAGACTCCTTGAAATATCGTTGCCCCCTTTGACTAGAGAGGATACGGCCTCAGAGGCGTTCAGGCATAATTCCACGGATGGAAGCTTCGCACCACCGGCCGCTCGACCGAGTGCGTAAACCAAATGTCCGAACCTGCGGTTCCTCTCGTACTAAGCAGGTTTACTATTGCAACGACGAGTCATCAGTAGGGTAAAACTACCCTGTCTCACGACGGTCCGAACCCAGCCTACGTTCCCTATTGGTGGGTGAACAATCCAACGCTTGGCGAGTTCTGCTTCGCAATGATAGGAAGAGCCGACATCGAAGGATCAAGAAGCGACGTCGCTATGAACGCTTGGCCGCCACAAGCCAGTTATCCCTGTGGTAACTTTTCTGACACCTCTTGCTGAAAACTCTTTAAGCCAAAAGGATCGATAGGCCGTGCTTTCGCAGTCTCTATGCGTACTGAACATCGAGATCATGCCAGCTTTTGCCCTTTTGCTTTACGCGAGGTTTCTGTCCTCGCTGAGCTGGCCTTAGGACACCTGCGTTATCCTTCGACAGATGTACCGCCCCAGTTAAACTCCCCGCCTGGCAGTGTCCTCGAATCGGATCACGCTGGAGTATGATCGACGATCGGCCGAAGCCTCACGCCACTCTAACACGCTTTGCTCTAGAACACCGTGACAGCCGGGACGAAAGTCCTCGACGCACGCGCTCCGCCTAACCGAGTAAGTAAATAAACGATAAAAGTAGTGGTATTTCACCGGCGATGTTGCCACCTCCCACTCATCCTACACCTCTCATGTCTCCTTACAGTGCCAGACTAGAGTCAAGTTCAACAGGGTCTTCTTTCCCCGCTAATTTTCCCAAGCCCGTTTCCTTGGCAGTGGTTTCACTAGATAGTAGATAGGGACAGTGGGAATTTCGTTAATCCATTTATGCGCGTCACTAATTGGATGACGAGGCATTTGGCTATTTGAAAATGCATTGGCATTTGAATGACAGACGTGGACAAGACAAATACGTGGACAACACGAACACTTGACACACTGGGGACCGCGGGCCCCTACCTCAGCGACAGGAGCTGGCCGATGCCCTGTCGGGGCTGAGGACGATGTGGACGACGCCTCAACCAGTCATCTGGTTGAACCGCGCCCAGTTGGCGTGTGACCCTTGTAGCACCCGAGTCGTGATCCCTCCGAGGAGCCTGTCCGATAGCCCGAACGAGCGAAGGCTTTGGTGCGATTGCTCGCACCAAACCCCCCTCCATGTGAGGGTTCACGTGGTCGTCTCGATGTCCGGGACCGGGACCTGTAGGTGCGCAGCTACGCCCTCCAATAGGTCCCGGTTGTCGGCGTAGTAACCCCGTTTTCTGACCTGACTTGTCGAGAGCGGGGTTACGCCTGAGACGGCCTGGGCATCGTCGATAGCCCCGCGCCCCTTCTTGCTCGCGATTATGTCGGGCTTTCGGTTTCCCTCGGAGGTCTCAAACACCCTCTCCCTCTGGATGTTCCAGCCCTTATCCCTCAGGTCAGCAGCTATTGTAGCACAAACCGCGTCATGACGCTTGATCCTGCCTCCGTGCGTCCTCCAACACTGTTGTATGACGTGGGCAGCGGTCTCCGTAGAGTCGCATCCAGCACGGCAGGTGGTACGCCGGCTGGTGCGCCGCTGCCCTCGTGAGGTACGCACTAGTGTGGGGAGACAGTTGACGCGGACGTAGTGATACTGCACGTGGTCACGGGCCGGGATGGAGTCGGTCCCGTGGTGGACCCAGTTACTAGACAGGACGCTTGCGGAAGATTCCCGGAGCTCCTGTCCGTCCACCGACTCGTGCAGAATCATTGCCCACAGTTCCGGCGTGCCTCGGCCGACGAGTCGTCTCCCGTTAACTCGGTATTGCGGAGCGTGCGCCGGGCCCAGCCGAGTTTTCGCTGGACCCTTTGACACGCATATGCCGCCCGGGCCGCGGAGAGACTACTCTGGTTCAATCCGCCAAGGCGGCTGATGATCATTGCTGGGATAAGGGTGGTGAGGGAGGGAATACCCAATCCGCCATCCACCGCTGAGGCGTGGAAATAGCCGACCGCCGTGTCGTCGGGGAGCCTAAACCAGACGCGAACCGCGCGCCTGACTTGAATGTCGAGGGACTCGAGCCTTCCTGCCGTAGTCCTACACAGGGCCAGTAGGTGGTAGACCCTGGGTAGCAGGAAGAGCCGCAGCATGGTTAGTCGTTGCTGCGGCTTGAGCGGAGCTTTGTTGATGTGACTCAGCTCCGCTCCAAGCTCGGTCTCGACAGTCGTAAGCCCCCCGGGGCTGAACTCGCCACCCAAATACGTTCATCTTTGGAGCACGCCGGTTTGGGTCAGAGGGCCGTGTCGTAGTCGAAATAGCGGTTCGACCACGGTCTTGACCTTCTTCGCCTTACCGGCAGGCACCAAAGACAGAGCAGTGCATTTGGATGCGTTGAGTGTCAGCCCCATGCTCGCTGCCGTCTCCTCAACCCTTAAAAGTGCCCTCTGCATTTCCCATTTGGATGCTGAAATGAGGGTCAGGTCGTCCGCGAAGGCGAGACATGAAATCTGCTCGCCTTCAAGGTTGAACCCGACCTCAGAGGGCACGACCGCAAGGATTTTATTTGCGATCAGGTTGAAGAGAATCGGCGAGAGGGGATCTCCTTGCCGGACTCCGCGCCGGACAGGTAGCTGTTGGGACATCCTTCTGTCCGCCGCCAGCCTAGTGGTAGCACCTTTATACAGCTCGACCACATAGTTCACCAGACCAGCTGGTAGGCCGAGCTGTCCGAAGATCGTTGCGAGCGCAGCGTGGCTCACCGAGTCGAATGCCTTAGCAACATCGAGGGTGGCCACGTGCAGCTCGCGTCGCAGCGTGCGGGCCGTCCATAAGATGGAGTCTAGGACGGCCGTATTCTCGGCCGTACCATCGGCCGCAATGAAGGCACGCTGCCGATCGTCGGTTAGGTTGGCGGATCTAAGGCGGACAGCGAGGATGCGGTGTAGTTGTCAATCCACTACTGAACCGATCGAAATCGGCCGGTAGTCCCCAGGGTTCTCCAGTACCTTTTTCTTCGGAATAAAGTTTGTCCGGCTCTGCAGGAGTTGTCTTGGAATTCCCCCCCTGGGCATGACGATATTGTAGAGAAGCGCGCGAATAGATGGCGACACCGCGCGCCACTGCCTCGCCGTGACCATGTCTGGACCGGGTGATGACGACACGGGGACCTTGATGACATCAATCTCCTAAACGGAGATTCGGTCCCACGTGTACCGGAGCTCGGGTTTTTCGGGCGGGATCCTGGAAGGACCTGGGTAATCCCTTGAGGGGTGCCCCAAGAGTGGGCCCCACTGCGTGACCAACTCGTCCAGTGAATGGTTGATAGAGCTGGTGACCCCTTCCAGGATCTCCCGAGCCACGTGACGTCTGTAGTTTTTCCACCCGGTCTAGACTCTGGCGTATTCTCGACGGCGCAGTGTCCTCCTAGACGGCGGCTTTCCGTTTCTCTGGCAGATTGGGTTCGCGG